>NW_022987231.1:560268-769067 GCF_010094035.1 Trematosphaeria pertusa | reverse complement strand
TAATAGAAATATTAATTAGTATATTCTACTAGCAGGTTCGCTGCTCTAGATTTAAGAACTATTAGAGTAAAGAGGTATTATAGGGCTAAGGTTCTACCTCTAGATTAGCTTCGCGAAGGTTCTTCTATAGTGTTTAGATTTATTTAGCTTTTTAATTAAGAAAGAAGTAAAGAGGGGAGGTATTTAGCTACTAGTAGAGTAGCAGGTTGTTAGTTCTACTAGCAGTATAGAGAATTGTTAGCTCTGCTAGCAGGGTAGAGAATTGTCTATTTTTTATAATTTGTAAAAAGAGAAGGTTTTCGTACGTAGAAGTTCTATAGAAGTTCTTCTATACATAGAGCTCTTAATAGCTCTCTTTAGCTTAGTACTAGTATCTTTCTACTACTAACTAGATCTGCTAGTAGTCTTATATAGCGCTAAGGGGTAAGCGATTAATTAGTACGTTAATAGATTCTTAGAGTAAGCAACTAGGCTCTTATAGCTCTAATTCTTAGTATTAGCTATTAGTAAACGCTTCTTAACAAGGCTACTTAGTTTAGCTAGATATTATGCTACCGTCTCTAGCTAAAGAGGTATAGATCTTTAGATAATATAAGGGCTAGGTTTGCGGTCTCTACTACTATAAGCGTTCCTAAACACCTAGCTAGGTAAGTTAGCTGTAGGTAGTACTATCTCTACAAGCTATAAGAATAAGAGGTGCTAGTAGAGTAGGTTAGGTTAAATTTAGCTATCTAAAGGTAAGAAGTTAAGAAAAGGCTCTAAGAGGCTCTATATACAAAGGTGCTAAGCGCTAAGGCGCTAGGTTAGGTTACGTAATAAGATTACGTAACTCGAGGTTATGTAATCTAAGGTAAATCTCTAAACTAGACTATTATAACTATTAAGTAAATTTTAGGTAAGCTAGCTACTCTAGCTACTAAGAGGCTAGCAAGTAGCGTTATAGAAATTACGTCTACTAATACCTTTATAAAGGTACCTTCTATAGAGAATCTCTATACTATAATTAACTAGGTTATTACTACTAATTAATTAGATAAATTTCTATAGCTAGCTTAAGAAAAAGCTATTATATTAGGCTCTACCTAGAAAATAGAAGCTAGCTTACTAATATATTAGAATTAATTAATAGTCTCTACTATTAACTATCTATAAACGTATTTAATATACGCTATATATACTACTTAGATAACTACCTATCTAGAGCGCTAAAAGACTACCTAGTTACTATAAGATTAATATTACTAGCTAGATATATAAGAAGACGTTAATATATATATAGTAGTATATAAGGCTTACTAGTAAAGCTATACTCTACGTAATAAAACGCTAGGTTTTCTAAAGCTTCTATCTATTTCTAAGAGAGTATAGTAGACTATCTTTATAGATTTTAAGAGTTTTCTTTTTAATAAGAAAGAATTTAACTATATATACGTTATTATAGATTAGCTAAGTAAGTAAAGTTTCTCTCTACTCTATTATAAGAAAATTATAGCTTAATATATAGTAAAGCTATATTACTAATATATCTAGTGTATATATAGTTCTTCTAGGTCTATTATATTAGATTATAGTCTATAGTTTACCTTTACCTTTATAGATAAGCTCTACTAGCTTATAGAAATTAAGTAGAAGCTCTCTACTATATACTACTTATAAACTAATAGAAATATAAAGATTATTAATTAATACCTTAATTAGTATTTATATTTATTTATTAACTACTACTAGAATAATTAGTTAAACCTTCTACTCTATATAGACTAGGTATAAGCTATATTACTCTATAAAACTATAGAATTAATAGCGTATAAAATTAAATTTAAATACTAGCTAATATACTACTAGAATTAGAAAAAGTATATAATAAAAGTCTCTACTTTATATAAGCGTCTCTTACGCTAGAAAGCTTAGAATTTTACTAAAAAGTAATATAATACTATAAAAAAAGCTACTAAAATTATATAAAGTAATATTATAAAAGCGTAAGCTAGATAGACATTCTAAGTAAATAAAAAGCGCTAAGAACTTAATTTTACTATAGGTAACCTTGTCTATATTAAACCTTATAGCTTTTTAATAAATTAGCCTAGTATAAAGCTTAATTAATAGATATATAGCTTTTACTTAATTATTACTATAAAGAGTTACTTTTTCTAGCTCTAGCTATTTATATATATACGTATATATAATATCTTTTATACTAATTAGCTAAGAAAAGCTTTAGAGCTATTACTAGAGTAGATAGAACCTAAGTAGCTATCTATTAAAGTTAATAGTAATCTAGAATAGTATATATATAAAATTCTAGATAGCTATCTTTATTAAAATTACTTTTAATACTATACTATATAAGTTACTTATAACTCTAACTCTATCTAGTATAATACTATAGACTTTATTAATACTCTTTATAAAATAAGAAACTTTTATATAGTATATCTAGATAAGCTAGAGCTACTATTATAATTAGATACTTAGATTAAGACGTATAAAAAAGAGAAAACTCTAAAGAAGATAGTAGAGAATTTAAAATCTATAAGAGTAGAAGATATAAAAGTAATATAAAGACGCTACTAAGTAATTTAAGACTCTACTAAGCTTATAGTATTATTTAAGAAGAGAGTCTATAATAAAGCTACTCTATAAACATATAAATAAGCCTTCTAGTTTAAATCTCTATAAGCCTCTTTCTCTCTAGTAAATTTTATATTAGAGTAGAGCTCTATAGAGAATAGAGTAATTAGGTAGAAGGTAGTAGCTATAAAAGCGCTTCTAGTTTAAAACTAAGCTAAAAGAGATAGTTAAGAGTATAATATAGAAGTTTTAGAAGAAGAGAAACCTTAGAGGCGTATTTTAAAGCTTAGAGATAAGCTCTCTCTATAAGAGAGAGTAATATAATAGTCTAGTTTAGAGATTTACCTTAGTTATATAATCTTAGATTACGTAACCTTGTTACGTAACCTAGTCTAGCGTCTTAGCGCTTAGCACCTCTATATATAGAGAGCTCTTAGAGTATTCTTCTACTTCTTACCTTTAGATAGCTAAATTTAATCTAACCTACTCTACTAGCGTCTCTATTCTTATAGCTTATAGAGATAGTACTATCTATAGCTAACTTATTTAGCTAGGTATTCTAGAACGCTTATAGTAGTAAAGACTATAAAGCTAGCTTTTATAGAGCTCTCTATATATAGAAAGCTAAGTACTAAGATACTAGATAAGGTTATATAACTCTAGTAAATACTAAGCTAGACTATTATACTCTATACTAGATAGCTTTCTTCTTTATAAGAAACTTCTAGTATAGCTAATTCTATAGTATACTAAGAATCTTAATAACTATAATAGTATTCTCTATTATAGAAATTATAGTATATAAAGCGAATTTAATTATATATAGTATATTTCTAGAGTAACTCTAGAATCTATTAGTAATAATAAGATATATAAGTTAGTAACTCTATTATCTAATTATATTAAATAAACTTAATAGGTTTAATTTATAGTAGTAGGTAAATCTAGACCTATAACTATTAGATAAATTATAGAGTATTAAGACATAAGTTAATTAATTAAGAATAACGTACTTTATAAGCGAACGTGTTACACAAGCGAACGTGTTACCTTCTCTTAGCAACGAAAATTAACAAAAATTAACCTGTTTTTCTTAAATAACTAAGCGAAACCTTAATATTTTTCTATAAAAATTTATATATATATTCTCTATAGTATATTACACCTTATAGTAAAGTTGCACTAAGATATATTACGTAATTAAAAAGCTATACGTATTTAAGTAACTTTTAAGAAAAAATCTAGTTTTCTTCTAGTAAGTACTATTATATCTCTATAATAATATATAAAACTTATAGTATATAGTATTTATAACGTAATAAAGGTTTCTAGAAAACTTCTATACTGCTAGCCCTTCTAGGTATAGCGTAATAAGAGATAGAATTTTAAAAAAATCTTTCTAGAGTTTTCTTCTCTAACTATATATAGATATTAATAATCTAGCTATATAAAGTTATATATTATAAGCTTATATATATTATAAGATTTCTAGATATTTAGAAGTAATAATTTTAAGATAATTTTAGTATAGTTCTATCTTTTTCTACTATACTATAAAAAGGCTTTACTTTTAAATAACTACTTAAAGCTACTATATTATTAGTTAATAAGCTCTACATAGTTTAAGTATACTATAATTTATAAAATTACAAGTTTATATAGCTAGATTAACTATATATATATATAGTTAGAAGAGAAAACTCTAAAGAAGATATTTTTCTAACTTCTATCTCTTATTACGCTATACCTAGAAGAGCTAGCAGTATAGAAGTTTTCTAGAAACCTTTATTACGTTATAAATACTATATACTATAAGTTTTATATATTATTATAGAGATATAATAGTACTTACTAGAAGTAAACTAGATTTTTTCTTAAAAGTTACTTAAATACGTATAGCTTTTTAATTACGTAATATATCTTAGTGTAACTTTATTATAAGGTGTAATATACTATAGAGAATATATATATAAATTTTTATAGAAAAGTATTAAGGTTTCGCTTAGTTATTTAAGAAAAACAGGTTAATTTTTGCTAATTTTCGTTGCCAAGAGAAGGTGACACGTTCGCTTGTGTAACACGTTCGCTTATAAAGTACGTTACGAGAAATATAGCTATATATATACATTACTAGGTTACGTGAAGTAGTAACTATATCCGGCAACACCTTCGCACTGAACTCCACACCCGTGGACGCAGAGACAGTCGCTCTTTAATGCACTTGCATCGTCAACTCATTCTCTCATGCCTGATTGGCATTAGCGTCCTGCTGTTATTTAAATCCTCTTTCAACCATCTCTTCGTGTTTGCCACCGCCCCGGGGGCTGCAATCATGTCCAAGGTCGTTCTCAACCCTCTCACGGCAGACACCGAGTATCTACAGACCCTCTTGCAAGAAGGCAGGATCGGCAGCACTGCCCTTGTTGAGGAATACGTTGGACAAATAGCCAGGCATGATCACTATCTCCATGCAATGATTCACGTCGGGCCACTACCTTAACTGAGGTCCATTGCGGAGGCTTTGGATCTGGAACGAAAGGACGGCCACCTAAGAGGCCCTTTGCATGGCATTCCGATCATTGTCAAGGACAACATCGCTAACCATCCTGACCTTGGTATGCGGACTACCGCCGGCAGTCTAGCACTTTTCGATTCGAGGCCCACCAGAAACGCCAAAATCGTCGATATGCTTATACAAGCCGGTGCAATGGTTCTCGGCCAAGCCAATCTCAGCGTGAGTTTTCCTTTAGTGCTATGAAGCTTACAGCGTTAACCGCTCAGGAACCCTCGAACTATAGAGGCATCATGATGCTCATCGGCTGGTCCGCGGTCGGAGGACAAGCGCAGTCAGCCTATGTTCGCGGTTGCCTAGATCCCAGAGACAAAGTTGGGCACAGCGTGCGTAGACTTGTCTTCACGGTATGCTACACTGCTAACACTAGAGCAGAGTCCATCCGGATCGTCAACGGGATCTGCCGTAGCTGTGTCAGCGGGCTACGCTCCCATCTCGATAGGGACCGAGACTGACGGCTCTCTGACCTGTCCCACTGGACGAGCTGCACTCTACATCCTCAAACCAACTATCGGTCTCGTACCTCAGGCCGGAATCGTCCCTGTCTCGAAGAATTTCGATTCCGCTGGCCCGTTGACCAAGACTGTATACGACCTTGCTGTCCTTCTCGACGCCATATCAGAAAATAAGGGTGGCGAGAGCTTTACCTCGTACCTTACTGCTTCGTGGGATGGGATTTCGGTTGCAACCGTCGATCCCGAGGTCTGGAAGTTTCCCGACTGCTTCATAAAACCAGTTCCAGAAGCGACAGAACATATTATAAGCTCTCTCTCAGTAATGACATTGCCATTTAAAGCGCTTACCTTTCACAGAACCGGGAAATCTGTGATGCTTATCGGAAAATCAAGACTCTGGCTAAACACGTAGCTGATGATGTCCCTCTAATCACGAAAGATAAGATTACGCTGGGCGGAGAAGACAGTGAGATGGTGATCACACGTCTGTTACTCTCTGATCTTGCGTTGCTTGCCTCTAACAATCTTAGGTGCCGATCTGAAGGCCGAGTTGAATCACTATCTACGGGAACTTGAAGAAAGCACCTTCCGAAGTCTTCCTCAACTGATCGAGTTCAACTTCAAACATGCAGAGCGAGAGCTTCCGCCAGGTACGTTTACCCTATGACGCTACCACATAAAATTAGCTAACAGCATACACGATAGACCACGATAATCAGGACTTCCTGCTCGCTACCGAAGACCAGCACATATCAGAGGAGCAATATTGCGCACATTTTGACAACATGCCATATCGCTCACGAGACAAGGGCGTCGATTTCATACTCGAAAAACACAACGTGGACGTGATCATCGGCCCCAGTGACGACTTTCTGTCCTCCATCGCGGCATGCGCTGGTATAACTCACTGCGTTCTCTCAAGAGACCTCCAGATGCTAACGCTAGAAGGCTATCCCATCGCACAGGCGCCGCTTTCATACCTTGAATATAACGAAAGGCCGTTTGGTGTCTCTATCCTTGCCAAGGCTGGTCAGGATGCTTTACTCGTCAAGGTGCTCAGTGCGTGGGAAGCCACTTTTCCGCGACGACGATCGCCTCCGTTACTGGAAGGAGAGTAATCCTGTATTACCAAAGTTTCGAACAAATGGCTTTATAATCCCACTTCCGCGGCCCAGCACACACTACTCTATACTGACCCTTTCTCTTCCACATCTTTTCGTTTCCGTGGAAGGAAAGAACTATAGCATGACCCATCAGGGGGTTTTGGTTTGTGATATTCTCCACATATGCGAGAGCGTATTGACTTATTGGCTCGAAGTGCTTCACAATCATGGGATAGTGATAGCTCTGCTATCGGAAGACAGGAAGCGGAGGACACAGGCAGCCAGCATATCACATCGCGGGATTCACTTTCGAAAAGCGGACAAGCATAGGTGCTCTTCCTCCTTTTTCGAAGTGTGATCGTTCCGGCAAGGAAGAGGAAACATTTTGAGTTAGCATGCGTGATTTAGCAGTGTTTGGGGCACGCCTAGCTCGGAGCAACCCTACTCGAGTCGGCACATAAAAGGGAGGCGGTACGAATTTGTTTTGGTCTTCCGATCCAACGAGCGGGTCTCCCTTGCCGTGGCCTTTATGGCTATTTCGATATCCATGACAAGGGGAACATATAATTATTGGGTTGGTACTTCCGGCGACATGCTCCTAGCCTATAGTGCTTCTCTGCTTCTGGAGGCATCAAGCTCCTCCTCTTGTAATGTTTCCCGGACATTACTTGGCTATCTAGGCGACTTTGGAGACTCGAGCGAAGAGGCACACATCACATGAAGGATTAGCGCATATCGCGACGGAGACACTTCCCGACGAACATGGGCCTTTCAGTTGTGAGCTTTTGAAGGCGGAAAAGCCTAAAAGATTCGAATAGCGCCTTCGAGAAGCGTTAGCGATTCGGGAGGTATGGAGGACGCATACGCTTCCAAGCTCTTTGATAGGTATGTGAGTGTCCACCGCGGCTTTCTGGGCCAAATGAGTTCCCTTGTTGCTGTACTATTAATTATTCACCTCATCTTTGGGCCCTAAGCAAGAGAAGACCGTGCATTGTACATGCCGTCGCTTCTGACGACATAGCCACAAGCAATCACTTTTTGTTCGCCTCCAAGGTTCAACACACATCCGCTTTAGCTTTGCACATTTTGAAGGACATGCTCGTGCTGGTTAGTGCCTTGTAGTGATTGCAGTCGACGGGGAGTCGCATGATGTTTCTAGTCGCACGTTTGAGGGGAAACACACCAATCAGGTATCTCCCTCCAATCTTTGCCTTTGAGAGACGGCGAAGCATGGTCGACCGGCGTCAAGTTTGAGTAGAGCCGCGGCGGGGAAGGGGGAATGAAAGGAAGCGGGTGAGAGAGGGACGCAAGCACTCTTTTGTGGCATATTCGACCACTCAACCGTCACTCGACATCTTCGGAAAGCAGCACCCCATCGCCCTTCCGACTACCAGTTTTGATAGGCCGGAGCACTTTGTCACCCGGCATTCGCAACATGCCGTCCCCCTTGCAGGCGACTACCTCATCTCTAGTCCGAACTTCGCTGAGACAGTGAGATTGCAATAATACTCAGCGGTCACGGTGCTGCGTGTATATTTCGGCGCAGAGGTTTTCAGTCCCTGTGAGGAGATTCGGCATCGCATTTTGGTTTTCGGATACGCCGCAACCATTCAAGATTGTAGTCTCTGGCTTCAGCTTCATTCCTGCCCTGTTCATGCATTTTAGCTTTCCCGGCCCACTCTAGTCTATGTCTCCACCCCGTCCGAAGTCTTTGGACCGCGGCTAGGTCTTGCTCGAGGGCTCGTGTGTGTGTGTGGGAAGGGTTTTGGTACTCATAGCATTGGTAGAGTAGCAATTCATGGGCAAGGGAGTTCTGGATCCAAACATGTCTGAGGGGGCTTGCGTTTTGTGCAAGACCGGAAAGCTTCGTGATTAGAGTGAGAGCTTTCAAAAAGGAGAAACCGTGATATCGATGAATAGAAGGGTTGGAGAGACACGCATGCCTTTGCGAAAACGAAACCATTGCAGGTTTGGATGGCTTGTTTCCTTTCATTCTGAGGGTCGTGCCTCAAGGACATCCCCATATGACCTTGTCCTAGCGCACTTTCGTCTTTCGGACACCCGTCCGCCGGACCGGCATGGTAGAGTTTTGGAATCCATTTTGGGACTTCCATTCTTGAGTGCGGCGATATTCTCTAGATTGGCGCTCATTTGCGTCGCTGCCTTGCGTTGCTGTTTACCACTTTGGAACCCATTTGTCTCTCCATCGTACTCGGGAAAGCAAAGCAAATCCAAAACATGTTCCGTGACGATGACTGCTTGAGTGGAATCTAAAGCGGAGGAGAAGGCCAGCTCATGAATTTGATGCTGTCAAAATTTTGGCAGACATGGAACTTGCGTCCGCCATTGTCTGCCATTGTGCACATTCGGGACCGGCCAACTCATGAAAGTGAACCCGCTCGACTTTTGATTTGCGAAACAGAGAAGGGTGCCGGACCACCATGTGCGATCATGTCTTGGTTTTAGTAGCGGACATGTCGATTTATAGGCCATCCATTCGTCCCGCGGACATGAGTCGTAGACAACATGGTTTTTTAAACCTCTGTGAGAGGTTGGAGGTAAGGAGAGGAGTAGTGCCCTGTCGTGTGCGAGGAGAGGTATTTCTAGTGTTCTGTTGTTCGGTGCCGACGCCGCGGACGTCATCCCGTATTCGTCTACATAGCTTTCTTTTGACGCCTCTCGCTCACGCATCCGGATGTCTTGGCCTGATATCTATGTTTCTTGGTAAAGGCGCTGATACAATTGCGGAGATTGTGATAGAATACGCATGGTACACCTCCAGCTGCGGTGCTAAACTCCTGCGGGCGCGTGTCCCGCGATGTAGAACGCGACAGGACTCCAAGCGCCACTGCCATGTTCGAGCTGTTGTCACGTTCGGATGGTGGTTGAAGGGAACATGGCAGGAAGGACGACTCGTGAAAGGCAAAGACGTCACAAAGGAAGAAGATTTGTATGATGGAGCAGTCAGGTTCTTGCTATTGAAGACGATACACAGAACGAAAAAGACAACGGAAAAAGACAACGAAAAGCAAACTATCTATGGTGGAAAGCTTCTTCGGCACCAAAACCACCGAAAGCACTACCTTCATCCCGAGCATCCGCTTCACCGACAGGCCCAAGTGACGGCCCCCAGCAACCCGAAGGTCCCAGGGGATCTTTGGTTAAGCCGAAGCACGCTCGCAGTCAGTGCAAACTTCAGCTCATCGCCGTTCTCGTTAGCCGGGCCTCCAGGTTGTCGTGGTGACCCTCGCGAACCAGACCAAACAGAATCCACGTCGCCCAAGTGACGGCCCCCAGCAACCCGAAGGTCCCAGGGGATCTTTGATTAAGCCGAAGCACGCTGTGTGGACCTGCTGCGTCTTTGTTGGTCGGGGGGTCATGGGGAGAGCCCGGCTGTATGTGGAACCCGTGAACACCCGCTGGAAAGCAAACAATGTGTGCTAGGGGACAAGAACCTGATCTGAATGGTTGTCAGTGAAGCTGTGGTGAAGGGTGGTGAGTGGTAACTTACGCTTGAAACCAGTCCACCAGGTAGTAGCCAGCATCGAGTCGGTGAAGGTCGGTGAGTTGCCGAGTTGCTGATGGCGAGGGACGAGGTGAAGTTGGCGTCGTTGCTCAGTGAGCGTCGAGTTTGTTGACAGGCGACGTCATGTCGACGAAGGTGCTGAGTGTGGTAGGCACCGATGGAAACCGAAGACTGGGGACCGTGAGCGCTTCATCAAGAGATGAGGCAGGTGCGACTTACTGATGATGATTCGGCTGTCAAGTCACCATGATGGGTTGGTTTGATGTGACATGAAGGTGAAGGTGACTGGTGAAGTAGTGACTGAGCCAGGTCAGCAAAGGGTGACGGGGGAAAGAGGCCAACTACTTGTTGCCGAAGCAGAGTCGCGATTCTCTTATAACCTGATGGTGTCAGCCACGAGCGAAGGTGAGGGAAGAGGAAGGTACTTGAGCTGAAGTGACACGAGGTCGACTTGGTCAAGGCAGGTGAGGTGGAAAGAGAGGATGAGGGCTTGTTGTGACCATGGTGGCCGAAGAGACTTGAGCTTCGAGGTTGAAGTGGAGCGGAGTGGAAGAGAAGAGGAAGAAAGCAGCAGAGGCGGGCGGGGGGCCACTCTTATATACCCCTCTAGGGCCTTGGCGCAGTGATCTCGCGCTGGCCGACGGACGTCAGAGCTGGGTCACGGGCGCGAGGCTCAGATCACAAAAAGCTCGCTTGTCGGCGCCGGAGCCGTCTCCCGGCCAATGAGGTGGCGGCGTGAGCAGGCGGTCGCGTCACGCCGACGATAGGAGCTCGAGCGCTCGTACGATTTCGTCATGATAAGGGCGGAAGTGAGGGGCGGTGAAGGCGCGTGAGCGCTGTTGCCTGACGCTAGTGTTTCGTCTTCGGATAGCGTCGGTGTGGGAGCGGTGTGTGCCCAGGTGATGCCGTGAACTATGCCGGATTTGGCCGGATTGGTGAAGGTTGAGATGGAGGGATGGGCGCGAGGCAGTGGAGGGCGGTGCCGCTGAGAGAGTAGCTATATGCGCGAGCCCGGGCGTGAGAAATGCTTTAGAAGCTATGGAGAAGTATCTCCAAGCCGTGGTGGTGGTGGGTGGTGAGGTGAGGGCGTTGGAAGGAGCTCGGCTGGCGGCGCTCACTGGCGGACACCGAGAGCCTCACCTACAACGGTGATATCGAGCAGTTCGAGATAGCTTCTCTGTCGGAGTATAGAGCAGATATAAATCCAGTGCATGTTTCTGGGCTTATATGTGCACTGGGCGACAGGGGGAAGACGTCAGGACCTGATCGAGGTGAGATGGGTGGTGGCTGTGGTCTATCGAGAAGTGCCAACAGCAGGGACACATCAAGAGATAGAGGATAAATTCATGCTCATTATTATGGCGCTCAACTAGGCGAAGAGGAGTGGCAACGTGCTGCGAAGACTTTCAGTACGGCCAATAGCGCCGACCGCTGGCGCCTGCTGTAGGCTTTGCTATCCACCACGCCCTGTAACCATAGGTTTAGGGCTCATATTGATTGTTGCTTGGTGGTGCATGCGACCGTATAGATGCTATGCTTGCTTCAGCAGCGTCCCGTCGCGCCAGCGGGCGAGCCTAGGACCAGCGCTCGCCACGGCCTCAACGAGCTCCCTCACCACCACCGCCCCTTCCAACCGCCCTTCAGCGCAATCCTAACCCCCCACCTCTCCCACCCTCTACCCAGCACCCTCGCCACCCACGCACATCCAATCCAAACACACCCTGCCACCATCTTCATCGCTCTAAAGGGTGCCCCAAGCGCGTGGACAGCCTCCCGGATAGCATCGAGCAGGAAGTACAAGCCCACGAGCGCATACACCAACAAGCACACCCTCAGTATGATGGATATCAGGCTCGTAATCTGCGCGAACCCAGTCTCAAACTTACCCTTCTCGCTTTTGCTAGGAGGCGGGGGTGGAGCGGCACGAGCGAGCTTCTTCGGCGAGGCTGGTCGCGATGCGATCGGCGTACTGGGATGAGTGGGCGCGGGCGTTGCGTGCAGGGCAAAAGGATCGACATACGCAGTCGCTCTTGCAGCTGCAGCAAGTGCATCGTGAGTCGCAGCGGGCTTAGTGATGCGAGGACCCGCCGGCCTGAGCCAGGCCCAGCGACTGGTGAGCGGGCGCTTAGGTGGCGCCTTCTTGGGCGTCGTAGGCGCTGTCCGCGCTGGTGTGCCCGTAGTATCGTTGCTTCTGTATCCAAAGACTGTGTTTGTAGCGGCGGGTGTTGCGGAGGCGAAGCTGGGCGGCTTTGTTGGACTGGGCGAGCGCGAGCCGTCGGTCGAGGATTGCGGCGAGCGGTTGTATAGACCCCACCACGACTCTTTCTGCGGGCGGTCGGGGTCGGTGGTCCTAGGC
Source organism: Trematosphaeria pertusa (assembly GCF_010094035.1). Taxonomy (NCBI): domain Eukaryota; kingdom Fungi; phylum Ascomycota; class Dothideomycetes; order Pleosporales; family Trematosphaeriaceae; genus Trematosphaeria; species Trematosphaeria pertusa. Next base: position 756,481 of record NW_022987231.1, on the reverse strand, counting down.
TTGAGGCGCACTTTGATCTTCGTTGGCGTGGGCGTCGATGAGCGGGTGGATGGCGTGGAGCGCGCGGCGCCAGTATCTGCGTCCCCGTGTTGATATCGTGGGCGAGAGGAGGAGCCGACGTTTCCGAGGCCGACGGGCTTTCGTGCGATGGTGATGCCGCTCGAGTCGCTCATAGACCGCGAGCCTTGCATTCGAACGGGGTGATTGGACCGCGTCCATGCGTGCTGTGCTAGTGGCGGGCTTATTGGGAAGGCACCCGCGGGTGAGAACTGCGGCGGTGGGCTGCCCGGCAGGCTCACATGTCGCTCGAGAGGCGGAGGCTGTTCAGCGTCTGCGGTATATGCGTAGTCGTATGAAACGATTTTCGACGGCACGCGCACCCCCTCGCTATGGTTCCTTTCCCGCACCTGCTGTGCCTTCTGCTTGTACGTCCGATATGCTTCGACCTGATCTCGCGAGGGTGACGGCAACTTCGCGCTGAAGATTGGCTGATCCACCAGTACCGGCTCGCGTGTGGTCGGCATTTGAATCGCGAATGCGTCGCTCTCGAAAGCGGGTTGGGTGGCTGTGGCATCGGTGTGAATCGTGGCGGGGTCCTTTTTCCTACTCCTAGGCTCCTTCAAAATATGCAGATAGTATTCTGAGGATTGCGTACGCTCAAGAGGCTGTCGTATATGCGAGGCATTTATGATACGGTGCGGAGGAGGTCGTGGAGGCGTCTCCGAAAGTGCTAGGGCTTCTTCGATCGTTTCAGGTGTGTGATAGCTTGAGAAGGAGGCATTACTCGGCGAGAGATGGCCGGATTTAGGAGCATGAGTCTGTTCTGTGGCTAAATTCTGCGAAGAGGAGCGGCGTTTGAATAGCATGGCGTGTCTCTTGTTAGCGGGAAACGTCTGGCTCGATTCCATTGAAGTACTGCTGACAACCAGACCCGCATTGACCGCGAATGACGCCGCTCTTGGGCTGTGTGAAATAAGAAGCGTCGAAGCATGAATGATGTAGGATCATGGAGACGCATTTGAATGGATTTCGAGGTTGAGAGCGGAGCTGGAATGCGGAATGGCTGGCATGGAGATGGTTGGGCTTATGGAATGTGGCTTGACGCATGTAGCGAAGAAAAGCGAGAAAGGAACACAATATCGTATTCCACGAATGAGGAAACGAAATGGGAGTGTCGCAAAAGACGAAGGAATCGTGAATTAGTTGGAAGAAGTGGAACTCACGTAGAGGTGACGGTAGGAGCGCAAGAATGACACCATCAGCTGTGACTTTATGCCATTAAGAGGCGCTGCGCGAACGCGCGGAACGGAGCCCGGCGTCGCCATGTCGAGGACTCCTCGAGGGTATCTAGGGTGAAGGAACTTCGACGCCGGGTGGAAGTCAGAATGGCCACTGTACATAAACTCCGCCACGAGAAACCGACCCTATCCGGAACGCCGACCGGACCGAACCAAATCGGAACAAATGAAGTCTACTGCTCGCGGGCTGTTTCTATCTCGGCATACTCAGCCCAATGACCGTTAACAACCTTCTTCCATGTGCGAATAGAAGCATCGTCTCCGGTCGATACGAGCAAATCGCCTGCGCAACTGTGAGTACACGCTCCAGTAGGCGGAAAGAACGGACATACCCATTTGCGAGAATGCCACACGCCATACGGCGCCATGATGATTGGTAAGCTCGTCCACAAGCTTCGTGACCTGTCGAATGCGTCCGGGATATTGCTCGTTATCTTGAGTGTGATCCGGGGCCTTTGACGCTGCTGCTAGTCCGGCTCCAATGCCAGAAGCCGTATTCTTCCGCGACTTGCCCGGCTGTGGAGAGGAAATTGTCTCGGTAGCAGTTGAACCCGACGAGTTTCCGGCCGTGGTGGACTTGTCTGAACGAGGAGTTGACACCTCGTAGATGCGGATGGCGCCGTCCTTGCTGGCGGTTGCCAGGACATCGTGTCCTCGCATGGAGCCATTCGCCCATGCTACGTCGCGAATGATCTGTCGAGCGCCCTTCAGCTCGGCTGCCTTGAAGAAACGCTTGGTCTTGTCGGTGCGGAATATGAGAACGGTATTCATGGCCGCGACTGCTAGCGAGAGGGACTTGCGATCCAAGCCGGCCATGATGGCAGTCCAGCACGGGAGCTTCTCCTTGTGGAACACGACTTTGAATCCGACTTCTTCCTGGCGCTCCGGAGGATTGCTCGCGCACACCCAATGCTCCGCGATCAGATCCCACTCATTGAGGCTGCTCTGGTCGATGGGCTCGTAGACGGTCAGCAGGCCATCACGAGTAATCAGGGCTAGCCAGGTCTCCTGCATGATGTTCTTGAAGTCCAGGGACATGAAGGGCGCATTCGTCTGCGAGCCGAGGTTTGTGATCAATTTGAAGCGGTTTCCTGACATGGGAACCTCTGTGACATCTTCCTGCCAGAGCTTGCAGCGGCCATCTTCGCCAATGCTGCCGATCACCTCGCCCATGAAAGGCCCGTTCCACTTGACCTGGGAGATGTTAGGAGGCACGGTACGAGGCGGTCTGGTGTGGCAAATCGGGCATGCAGATGCCGGGGTGCCGGATCTGGGCTGGGCTGGGCTGAAGATTAGATAAAAGGGTGGTGCGACTCACATCGACTATCTCAGCATCGTGGGCCTTCCAGCTCTCGACAAGCGACCAGGAGTCGTCCTTCTTGTCCCAGACCTTGAGGCGGTGGTCCGAACTCGCCGTCACCATGCGCGTGCCAAAGTAATTGAAATCGACGGCCAGCACGAGGTCCTGGTGGCCGTGCGAGAAGGTCTGGAAGCGGTCCGAGGCCATTTTGCGGGCGCCGACAAAGTGCGATTCGAGGGACTTGCGCACGACGGGCTCTACGCTTGGGGCGCTGCCGTCGGCATACGGCTCTAGGATTAGCGGCGCGACGAGGTCTGCCTTCTCCAGCGCATCGTCCCAGATGACGGCGACCTGGTTCAGATGAGAAGGACGGCGGTGCGAAGCGTGCGGGCCAAACAAGCTCCGTGCTTCGTGGGTGGGTCCGGGGCTGCGCGGCGAGAGGCTGGAATCGCTGCTCGCCGCCTGGCTCGGGAGGCGCGAGGGCGTCAAGTTGCAGAGGAAAGCCGGGCGCACGAGACGACGCGTCACTTGGTCGAGCGCATCCTGGATGCGGTCGTGCTGGTGGTGCTGGGCGTGCTGGTCGGGCGCCATTCTCTTGTCAATGCGCGGCTGCTCGCTCGTCTGGGCTGGCTCCGTCGCGCGTTTCGGGCCTAGGTTGGAAGTGGACACCTGGCGGGCGTGCACCGCGTATTCGACACCGTTGTTGAACACCAGGCTGGACACCAGGCTCTGCCCATTTGCATCGCAGACGCGCGCACACAATCGCTTCCTTCGTAATATCCGGTTGCCTGCCTTCACTCGGCCAGCATGGCGGCCGCGCTCAGCTCGACGGAGGCCTATTCGCTGCTGGCGCTGTCCTTGGCGTGCTTTGGGATCCTCTCCAACACCTTCTCTCGCGCCGACGGCGAGCCGCTCGTCGCGTCGATTGCTTTCAGCGGCCTCGCGTTTGCGTCCTGCTATGCGCTCATACGGTGGCTGGGCGGTGCATTCATGCGGCGGGGGTTCAAGGGCAGAGACCTGTGCAAGCTCAGGCAGACCGAAATGTACGTGGTAGGGCCAGCTCCGACTTCCTAATTCGCAGCGGCTCACATGACGCAGCCCTGAGACCATGGGCGCCGTGTGCGCCGTGGTGTATCTCTTCACGCTAATCATGTTCATTCCGTGGCCCTTCTACAAGGACATCGTCGTTGCGACGTCCGGCGGCGGCAATCGCGATGTCATCAAAGAGCTGGAGGAGGTGGAGACGGGCAGGCTCCTCCACAGGTTCCCTCACAACAAGGTACCACGCCCCTTGCCGGAATCCGTGCCTCCCCCCTAACAAAGCCACCAGCTGGCGTCGTACCTCTCCGCCATCCTCTCGCTCCAATGCATCGCGCTGCTGGGCATTGGCGACGACCTGTTCGACATCAGATGGCGGCACAAGCTGTTCATCCCGGCCATCGCCGCTATCCCCATGCTCATCGTCTACTTTGTGGACTTTGGCGTCACTCAGATGGTTGTCCCGATCCCTCTGAGGCCTTACCTTGGGGAACTGTTCGACCTGGGTACGAGACTAAGCCATGTTTCTGTCAGACAGTGCTAATGAGCGTCCAGGCTGGCTGTACTACGTCTACATGGCCATGCTGTCCATGTTCTCTACCAACAGTATCAACATCCTGGCCGGAATCAACGGCATCGAGGTCGCCCAATCGCTGGTCATTGCGGTGCTGATAGTGGTCAACGACGTCCTGTACCTCTCACCCTTCACACCGTACCCGCACCCAGCCACTGATTCGCATCTGTTCTCCCTGTATCTCTTGCTCCCCTTCATTGGGGTGTCACTAGCCCTCCTGAAGCACAATTGGTACCCCGCTAGGGTGTTCGTTGGGGACACGTACTGCTACTTCGCAGGCATGGTCTTCGCCGTCGACGGGATTCTCGGCCACTTCAGCAAGACGCTGATCCTGCTGCTCCTTCCTCAGGGGTTCAACTTCGTCTATTCTGCGCCGCAGCTGTTCCATCTTGTACCTTGCCCCCGACATCGGCTGCCGCACTTCAATGCACGGACGGGGCTGCTAGAATGCTCGCGGGTGGAGTTCAAGAGACCACTGGCCCGACCGATAGCGGAGAGTGTCAAGCTACTGCACCGGCTTCGGCTGCTCGACGTTGAAAGCGATGAGAACGGGCAAGTGGTGTCATGCTCGAACTTTACCATCATCAACCTATGGCTGGTCTGGTTCGGGCCCATGCGGGAGGACCGCCTTGCATTAGGACTATTGGCGTTTCAGTCGGCCTTCGGGGTCCTGGGGCTGCTTATACGGCATCGCATGGCGTTGCTCATTTTCACGGCCGACAACTGGTAGGCGGGCAGCGATCAGCACATGCACCGCACCCGTGGACGATGGCACGATGCTGGGGAACCGCGCGGTACTAATACAAGATGCATGGTTTGCATCCGGACGTCACGGGACCGGCCGGCAGCTGCGCGCAAGCCGACGGTGATGTGCGTATGTGGTGCATTCCAAGGGTGTGCAGCCCAATCGGAGGGAGGGCAGAGGCGCTGATGTGTGAGGCGCGGCCGGCGGGGCTGGCAGCTGGCAAGCGCGCGGGGCACGAGCTGCAGCCGACCGGACCCCTCAAAGCAGGGCCGGACGTCATACCGGGGTACGAGATGGCGCGCTTTCACCTGGGCCACACCCCCCGGCAGCGCGGCCTCTAGCTGCATCCATGGATTGCCTGCGAGATTAGGCACCGCTATCACAGTACTGTACGGTCACAGTACGGCGTCGGTACCTGGGCAGCGGCCTCCCAGGCCCTTAGCCGAGACAGGCCGTGTCATCAGAAGCCCGCCCATTCGCGACTGCCCCATCGCTCCGATCTCGGGCCTGAGCTTTTGTTCCTCTATCGCCGCCAGCTCGCTATTTGAATGCCACCACCTCCTCACTGTCCGCCGCAGCCTTCCGAATTTGAAATTTCTCTTCTCTTGTCTGCCTGCACTGCTTTGCACCCCCCCCGTCACATCTCCTCCCAATTGACCCACTCGTGCTACGCAACCCCCAGATAGCCGCAATGCCGTCTGCCGTGAAACCCCCACAGACCCTGTACGACAAGGTCTTCGAGGACCACATTGTCGACGAGAAGGAAGACGGCACAATCCTGCTCTATATCGGTGTGTTTGCTGTAGCCGCTGCCCCCGACTACCCCACTGACAGCTGCGCAGACCGACACCTTGTCCACGAAGTGACATCACCGGTAAGAAAGTTTGGGAAGGAGCACCGGGCAAGGGTAGGCGCTCACACGACACACAGCAAGCATTCGAGGGCCTCCGCAACGCAGGCCGGAAGGTGCGGAGACCGGACTGCACGCTCGCCACGGTAGATCACGTACGTTGCCGCTCTCAGATCGCGCAGTCGTCTATATGCCATACTAACCCGGCGTAGAACATCCCCACCGCGTCGCGAAAAAACCTCACCACGACCGAGAAATTCATCGAAGAGGCCGACTCGCGGACGCAATGCATGACCCTCGAGGAGAACGTCAAAGCATTCGATCTCACATACTTCGGCCTCGACGACAAGCGGCAGGGCATCGTGCACATCATCGGCCCGGAACAGGGCTTCACTCTGCCCGGCACCACGGTCGTCTGCGGCGACAGCCACACATCTACACATGGCGCATTTGGCGCGCTGGCATTTGGCATTGGCACAAGTGAGGTGGAGCACGTCCTGGCGACTCAGACCCTGATCACCCAGCGGAGTAAGAACATGAAGGTACAGGTCAACGGCGAGCTGGCGCCGGGAGTCAGCAGCAAGGACATCATCCTCCACGTCATCGGAGTCATCGGAACGGCTGGAGGCACTGGGAGTGTTATCGAATTCTGCGGATCGGCTATCCGCGGTCTGAGCATGGAGGCCCGCATGTCGATATGCAACATGTCGATCGAGGCTGGCGCAAGAGCGGGGATGATTGCGCCAGACCTGACCACCATCGAATACCTTAAGGGCCGGCCACTAGCGCCCAAGGTCGACAGCCCGGAGTGGAAAAAGGCCGTAAGCTACTGGATGAGCCTGAATTCGGATGCAGATGCCAAGTGGGACCATGAGATTTACATTGACTGCAAGGATATCGCGCCCACTGTCTCTTGGGGCACTTCGCCTCAGGATGTTGTTCCGATTACCGGAGTGGTCCCTGGTCCTGACGACTTCCAGGACGAGGTCAAAAAGGACGCTTGCAAACGTGCGCTGAAGTACATGGGGCTGACTGCCGGTACGCCGATGCAGGAGATCCCGCTCGACAAGATCTTCATTGGGTCTTGCACAAATGCACGTATCGAGGACCTGCGAGCGGCTGCACGGATAGTCGACGGCAAGAAAGTCGCGCCGAATGTCAAGCGCGCCATGATTGTTCCTGGCTCTGGCCTCGTCAAGCAGCAAGCAGAAGCCGAAGGCCTCGACAAGATCTTCACGGACGCTGGCTTCGAGTGGAGAGAGGCTGGTTGCTCGATGTGCCTTGGCATGAACCCCGATATCCTCTCGCCTGGTGAACGATGCGCCTCGACTTCAAACCGCAACTTTGAAGGCCGACAGGGTGCTGGTGGCCGTACCCACCTCGTTTCACCGGTTATGGCCGCTGCCGCTGCTATCGTTGGCAACCTCGCTGATGTCCGGAAACTGGCGCCTCCTTCAATGGCTGCGGCTAAAGGATCACCAAAGGTCGAGCTCGATGCTCATATGGAGGATATCGGTAGCGATGAGGATCTCGACCGCATCATGGACGCGCCCGCCGACCCTGTCTCGCACCCGTCGGCATCCTCATCATCAGTAGGCGCTTCCGCCGGCATGCCCAAATTCGAGACTCTACGCGGCTATGCCGCCCCCATGGACATCGCCAACATCGACACCGACGCCATCATCCCGAAGCAATTCCTTAAAACAATTAAGCGCTCTGGCCTCGGCTCCGCCCTCTTCCACGCCTGGCGCTACGAGCCCGGCAGCATCACCGAAAACCCCGACTTCATCCTGAACAAGGCCCCCTACCGCGACTCCAAGATCCTCGTCTGCACAGGCCCCAACTTTGGCTGCGGCTCGTCGCGCGAACACGCCCCGTGGGCCCTCCTCGACTTCGGCATAAAATGCATCATTGCGCCTTCCTACGGCGACATCTTCTTCAACAACACGTTCAAGAACGGGATGCTGCCTATCCGCATCGACTCGCAGCCGGATCTCGAGCGTATCGCTGCTGTTGCCAAGGCAGGTAAGGGAATCGAAGTCGATTTGCCGAACCAGGTTATTCGCGATGCAGAGGGGAACGAGCTAGCGAAGTTTGAGGTCGAGCAGTTCAGGAAGCATTGTCTTGTAAATGGGCTGGATGACATTGAGCTGACGATGGGGAGCGTGGATAAGATTGAGAGGCATGAGGGCAAGAGGACTCGGGAGTGGCCGTGGCTGGATGGGAGCGGGTATCTGGCGAGGCATAGGAAGGGCCCGGTGAAGGTGGAGGCGGCGGCTGTGCCGAAGACGAATAGGGGCGAGGTGCTGAAGGAGCCGCTGGAGTGGTAGGACATGTGGCAGCAAGACAAGGCAACTCCTGATGGCAGGAGGTGATGGAAAAGTTATGTACGGTTTCATTGATGATGCGGACATGAGTTATGATCTGGAATGTACATCTGCGGAACAGAACCCCTTTCTCCTTTCATGCTACGATATCGAGCTTCGGCGCTAATGGATACGTTGATCTACTTTCATCCTACTCTCTTCTGCATTTGTTCTAATACATGCGGATATAACTCCTAAAGCTGTGAACATGAACGCCGATTCTCGGAGGTATAACAATCCAAGCCGACCGAACCGAGCCAAACCGAACCGCGCTATGCAGCCTACAAACGCCAGACACCATCCCATCCGCCTTCCCAATCTACACACTGCGAACATCGGCAGCTCTCTACCTCCCCGCCTGCTGCCCGGCCATTCCCGGGCCCTCCTTAGTCCAACCCCCCCTCCTCATCCCCTCCTCAATGCGCCCCCAAATCCTCTCCACCACCTCCCTATCCCTCCACCTCCCCTTCTCACTGCCCGTCCACTTATCCACCTTGACACTCATAACGCCGCGTCCCCAATTCTTCACGTTCTCCGGCTCATTCTCCCCTTCCCAGCCTACATACACGCCGGGGTAGTGGGTGAACAGCTCCACGGGGTTCGGGTACTTGTACGATTTGAACTGCCAGGGCTGGCCGGTGGTGAAGATGGCGACGACGCGCGACCAGTAGGGCGGCTTGAAGAGCGAGGTGGAGTCGACGAGGATGAAGCGCAGGGGCGAGGAGGATATGGAGGGCAGGAGGCGTTGGAGTTGGAGGAGGTTGCTGGTTTGCGTGTCGGTGGCGTTGGGCGGAATGAAGAGGCCGTCGCTGAGGAAGGATTTTATGTTCGACATGCGGAGGAGGGAGGATGCGGATGGAGAGAGCAGGATGATGGGTTGTTCGAGGCGGCGGGAGGAGGGCTTCTTTTGGAGGCCGGAGACGAGCGGGGGGTGGGGTGCGGGAGCGGGTTCTTTTGTGGAGGGGGGGCGCGAGCGCAGGAAGGTCGCGGCCGTTTTGCGGTAGATGGAGAAGTCCTGTCGAGCTTTTGTTAGCACATGCTTGCTCATCTTGCCTCATACATAGTTAGAGGACGTAGACATACGATAGGTTTCGTCCCCCTCAACACACTATTATGATCCCCCATCCTCCTCTCCCCATCATAAATCTGCAACAGCCTCGCATCCACCATCTTCTGGCCCCCGCCCACACCAGCCGTCTTCTGCATGGGCACGCCCTTCCCGCCCGCAATCGCCGCGGCATCGCCGGCCGCCGCGCTCGCCGCATCCGCGCCCTCCAGTGGCGCAATACTCTCGCTACTCTCCGTCTCGCCGCTCAGCCAAGCAATCAGCTCGATCTTCTGCGCGAAGTTCAAGTTCTGCACGCTGCCGCCCGCGCCGCTCGGCAGCTCCTCGTTCAGGTGCTGGACCGCGGCGAAGTACTCGGTGACCTGGGCGTCTTTGTTCAGCCAAGCGAAGTAGATGCTGCGCAGGTCGATGGGCTTGTCGTCGGGGGCGAAGCGCGTGGGCGTCTTGATGTCGAAGGATTGGTGGTGCGCGCCATGGTTGAATTGGATGTGTGTTGCGTGCGCGATGTCGTCGACGGTGTCGCTGGGGGCGGAGGGCGTGGGCGTCGTGGTGAGGATGGGGGTGTTGGAGTCGCGTATGCTGAGGCGGAGGTTGTAGAGCGGGTCTTCGAGCTCGGCGGAGGTCGCCATGGTGGATTTGAGGGCGAGGAGAGCAAGGTTTGGAGCGTGGAGCGGGTGGGCTTTGCGATGGGGTTGGAGGTGTGGTTGATAGGCTCAACTTTTCGGTGGAGAGCGCGCCAAGACTGGGGACGTGCCTGGTCTTCATCCACCACGCATTTCACGTGCCATGGAGATATTGGTTCCATGCCGTGTTGTTCGGCTTCGCCAACCCAATGGTCTGGAGATGCGAGCGGAAAGCACGATGTGGATCGTCACCGTCGCCGGTGTCGGCGCCGCCGCTGTGAAGGCAGCATGAGAGAGTCCCAGCTCGGATAGCGATGGATCTCGAACCGCTGTCAATGGGAAGCTCAATGGAATCGGATTCACGAGGAGGATGCACAACCAAAAGCCCTTTCATTTCTTTCTCTTCGCGCTTCTATTTTTGTCACCGCATCCACTTGGATGTCCCGACTTCATCTTCTTGCCGAAAACTTCATCTCCATTAGTCTAGTCCGCTCAGGGGATTGGGTCAGCATGGGCGAATATCTTCTCCGACCTGCGTCGTGGTGGCTGTTTGTGCGTCACGAACATCGCGCTGCCCAGACTCCAAGACTGCGGCTGAGCGTCAACATCTCCGGAACAGCGTCCAGACGTAAGGAAAAGTGACCGCTGCCTACCACGTGTGGCAACCACTGGAATTCGAAATGCGGTCCAAGACAGGAAGCCTGTGAGCGACGAGGTGCCACACGGATCTAGGCACAAAGAGATATCCAAGAGAATGGTGAATGTAGTGAGAAGAGGAGTCTGGACCGACTCAATGCACTAGTTGGACGACTATGACTGTTGCACAAAGGATGAGCCGCAAATAGCCTCTAACTCGGACCATTCGGACACCTGTCTTTTTCGTCTTTAATGGTGTTGAAGACGGGGTCAACCGGGGATTCAACATCGTGCCCAATTGGGCTGAGCTAGAGCTGAAAAGCATATCGGAACCTCCCGACCATAGGCAACCAAGCATCACGAGGCAAGCTGACCCAACGGCGTCCGTTCTCGCTAACTGTAAACGCGTGGCTGGACAGTTCCCCTGCCAAGTAAACACTATGGAGAGACATACGAGCCGGTACAACGAATGATTTCTACAGCCTATGTCTTTCCCGCCCCCGAAGTACGCTTCGTATAGGACGGTTACTGGCATATGCGGTCGGTATGCGAGCGACTACAGGAACTAATTTCCACCGTCATCATGAATATACTTCCTGTCCGTGGCGGTGCTTGTCTATTTCGGAGACAGCAGCATCCGGGTTCTGGTGGATATATAGCCTGTTTATGCATCCTTCAGTTCTTTCTCTGCACCAGCAAGTTTACTCTCCTTACTGCTAATCTCTAGTATTTCATCAGTCATTCGTTTGCTTCCCTCTCTGAGGGTCCACATTCATTTGCCTATTTCAAACACCAACTACCATAATGAAGCTCTCCTTCGGACTCATGGCCGGTCTCGCCGCCTCGGCCATAGCTCAGGACCTTCTCTTCCTGGAGGGCCTTGATTACGACGAGTACGATGAAGCTGTAGCGCTCGGCTTCTCCACCCAAACTGTCACCGAGGAGGAATGGGCCGCCATGACCACGGCGGACTTCGCCAAGTACAAGGTACGTAGGTTGCGGTACACACTCTGGATATGATGCCTCGGCTTTTACCTCTGGAAAGCTCTTCATAAAGGCCTTCGGCAGGTAAAGACCGAAGACATGCTAGGGTTAACTCCAACCCCTCCCCCTCTTTAATTTTGGATATTTGCTAAGTGTACCGCCACCTTTGCAGGCGATTGTCGTCCCCGACCCGAGCTGCGGAAGCGTCAGCAGGATCAAATTTCTTGAGGATTCGAGGGATGTGTGGAGCCCTGCTGTTACCGGCAACATCATCTTGATCGGTACCTGCTCGAAAAAGTCCAGGACGCCGTATGGATGCTAACTCGGCCAGGGACCGATCCGTCCTATCATTTCAACCAGGGCAAGGCGAAGACGCTCATTGACAATTCGATCAAGTTTGCCGCTGCTGGAACGACGCCTGCTGGCGTTCCGCAGACTGGCCTGTACTTCGCTCTGTCGTGCTACTACGAGGACGAGGAGAGCGCTAAGGTAGAGGCTGTAAGTACTCGTTGCTTCCGCTACACACACCTTCACGCTAAGATCTTCTAGCTTTCCTACTTTGGTGACTTTACGGTCCGCGGTAACTTGGACTGCTACAACCAAGTCCACCTCGTAGCGACCTCCGGTGCCATGGATTCTCTCGATGATGAGTCTCTCTCGGATTGGAGCTGTAGCGTCCACGAAGCCTTCTCGTCGTATCCTTCCGTCGGCACCAACGGCTTCCAGGCTCTCGCTATCGCGGAAGACATCCTGGGAGTCGGCTCTCAGACCTTCGGTGACGGCACGGTTGGCCTTCCGTACATCATCTCCCGCGGTGCCACTCCTGCCAAGTGTGGTGATGGAGTCTGGGACGAGGAGTTCGGTGAAGAATGCGACGACGGCAACATCCTCAACGGCGACGGTTGCTCTCTAAGCTGCAAGTGCGAGTCCGGCCTTCCTAAGGGTGATGGAACTTGCTACCCCAAGAACGGCACCACCCCTGATGGCCCTACCGGTACCGGCTACTCACACCCGCCGACTCCGTATCCTACCGGCTACCTCCCCTCAGTCCCCTACGGAAACGCAAGCGCCACCCCGACCTACTACCCTCCCGGTGGCCACCCTACCTATTCCCCACCACCGTACGTAACGCCCTCCTGCCCTACGGGTCCCAGGATTATTGGTGTCGAATACATCGTCGAAGTGACCTACTCCGCCACCGAATACGTGCCCTGCACCACGAAAGCGCGCCCCATCTACGACGTCTCGACCTCCGCTCTTCCCTGCTACGTCTGCGCCATGTCTAGCGAGCACATCACCTACACTTCCACCGATTTTGTCACCGTGACAACGACCACATGCGTTGATGACTCGACACCGACAACATACATGCCGCCCGTTGTCAAGCCCTGCAAGACATGCGAAACGCATACACTTACGGAGACTGAGTGCTTCGAGGGTGTATACACAGAGTACTCTGCGATGCCGTATGTGACGCCCACGCCGCATGTGCACACCAGCATTGAGGTGGAGGAGGAGACCTACACGTATACGTATACGCCGGCCCCGGTTTGCACGAGCTGTGCTGCGTATGAGACAAGCCTGGTTACGTATCCGGCGGGCACGGGCGGGTATTATCCTACGGCTACTACGGGTGTTGTGGAGTTCACGGGCGCCGCGGTGCCGAGGGAGGTGAAGGCTGCGGGTGTTGTTGGGGGTGTGGTGGTTGCGCTTGCCGGTCTGTTGTAAGTCTTAGCAGACTACCTACTAGGACCTAGAAGTGGAGAGGATGAGAGGGAGGCGTTGGGGTGGATTTTTTGCCTGTTCGTGTAGAGGCAGGTGGTCTGGAGGTGTAATAGGGCTCTTCTTGTTGTAATATATCTTGCTTTGCTGGCTCATGGTTCCTCTAAATGTTCACTTCAGAATGAGAGCTTTACCCCGACTGCATGGTGATCCTGAGTTGCGTACTGGATAAAGGTGGCCTGTAAAATCCTCTAGGACAAGCCATTGCGCGTAAGTTTATCAAAAGCTGAACGATATCCGAGTTTCAATCGACATGGTTTCGTCTAGCTGACGAGGCTGAGAGCATCACGCGAAGAGCACGCTCCGCCATGAGATCGCATGAGAACATCTGATCTAGCGTGCTCAAAAGGCAGGTTACACTCTCGCTTTTATGTTATACCCTGTTAGCTCTAGGATTATTCAAGACTGTCAAGCCTTGTAAGTCTCGGCCATGGACACTAAAGCGGTTGTTGATTCAGTAGTAACGAGAGTATGTGGACTACGATATGCTGACGGGCTGCCAACTGACGAGATCTAGCTTTCCAGCTCACGCGGGGCGCGGTTTTTTTACTCTTGACCGGCCGACTTGGAACCCAGTAGAGAAGACCCCTTCGATCGGGCATTCGAGTGGACCGGCACCGGTAAGGACAACCATGTTGAGTTCGCGCCCGATGAAACTGTTCCTCTGCAAATAGGCAGGTAACTTGGACGAGGAGCCCAGGGTGATGTCCATGAAGCTAGGTGCTAAGGGACTGCTGCTGCTGTCAAGAGAAGGAGACCGCCCCGGAAAACCGAGTTCCGCCCCTTCAAAACGGAGATGAAGAACCTGCAGCGCGTGTCTAGACATCGGCACATCATAAATATTGTCAGTTCCTTCGTCCACGACCGCATTATCGGCATCATCCTTTGGCCTGTTGCAGTGTGCGACTTGGGAAACTTTCTCTCCGATTACGATACGCTCTTTGTATTACTACCTGACCCTTACCATGTCTATTAGGACGAGGTAGTGAGTTCCTTGGGTAGAGACAGTTGGAGAGAGCTTGAGATGCTCGATGCTATCTCCGCCTCGAACAACAAGGGCTCGCCCAGCCACACCAGCCAATGTCCGGGGAAATACAATATCCAGCCTGGATCGAAGCGCTTGTGGACTCTGTTCGGGTGCCTAGCTGGAGCGCTTGTCTATATACATGGAAAAAGATCAAACATAAGGATTTAAAGTCGTCGAACATCCTAATCACCCGAGAAAACATCTTTATCGCGGACTTCGTAACTTCCACGGATTTTTCGGACCGAAGCGCAAGTCGGACGGACACTGAAGGACGCGGTACACCTCGATACTTCGCGCTAGAAGTTGCTGAATGGGGCCCCAACGGAAGAGCAAGCGGCGTCTTCTCCCTTGGATGCATCTTCCCCGACATAGCATATGTCCTCTTCGGCCGACTCGATCTACTGAAAGGCATGATGCCTGACCGAGACAATTCATTTCATGCCAATCTCGATATGACGGATGCCTGGCTTCGCCAGCTTTCTAGTCGAGGCGGTTTGGTGGCAGATTCTCTGAGCTCGTTCGCAAGATGCTGAAACTGAGTCCTGATGGCCGACCGCCGGCTGAGGAAGTGGTGACAAGTCTGCACCAGGTTCGATTGAAGCTCAAGAAAGAGGAACCTAAGTATCATCTGCTTTTCTTTGGACTTTGCTGCATTCCTTCTTGAGTGCGCATGGAGCGCTTCGTTTCTTAGTTCCTCACCAGTCGCTAAAGACGTGGATTTGCTTGGATATAATTTCCTTGTATTTGTTCATTGAGATATGCTCCAGCGGATTGCGCAAAACCTCGTTGTGCATAGAAAGTCCGGACTAATATGTTAGTCGGCATGCGTATGCATATGTAGTATTATTCGGAAAGCCGAGCGTCCTTCATATTGCGTTTACTTCGGCTTAAAACTTATCCGAACGACCCGAAGACAACTGCTTTTCCGGAAGTGTTGTCTTCCTGAACCATAGACTTCTCCAGCATCAGGAGGAGATGCGATGTGCGAATGAACAGCTCTAGAGACTGGATTAGTACTAAAATCAAATGATCGAACGAGAGGGATACTTACCATCGTACTCGATCTCATAGCTCACTGGCATATCTTCCTCGTCTGCTCTGACCAAAATGGGAATATCTCTTCTCAGTTTCCTCTCCCTGACATGGAAGCTTACACCCGTATTCTTTGCCGGACTGACCCACAATATCCGCTCGTCATTAACGCCCTGCCTATCTTCTGAGATCTCTCTCACGGGTTCCTTCCCCTTGCCTACTTCTTCTACAATTTCTTGCTGCTGTTTGGTAGGCTTTCCTTCTTCCTTGGCAGACATCTTCCTTAACCACTCACGCCATACCCTCACGACGCCTTCTTCAATCCCAACGAAGCACGTAAACAAGCCATGACGCGGGCCGAGCTTGACTAGGTTGGTTTGCGCAACCAATTGCGTGAACAGTTCATGCCCATCTAGGCTCATTATCTGCCTCACAGCCTCGCCCGTGAATTTTTCCTTCGCCGTCCCGGGATACGTCCTGCTGCCAGGTACGTCACCGGGCGGTCCGCGCACCCTCCTCCCGCCAGTCTCAAGCTCGCGCCGATACGGCCGAAACCTCGAATACAGGTTACGCATCTCGCCCAACCTTCTGGCTAGGTTCATGTCATCCTCAGCAAAACCATCGTAGAGTTTGAGGCCATCAGTGCCGTGATACGTGCAGAAGAACGGTGGCTCGGTGAGCTTCGCGGAGGGATGGAAGCATTCGAGGAGCACGGAATGTGACTCTAGGTCTGCGGCGGCAACGAGGCGGTTATGTAGGATGCGCAGGACGAGCGTGTAGACGCGGTGCGACAGGACAGTTAGAGGAAGCAGGGCGGGCGTCGGCATGGGCGCCAGGATGTGGAGGAGAAGCTGGGAGGGTTAGCAGGTATCGGATAGGGGGTGCACGCGGCGCATACCTCATTCGGGAGCTTGTAGAGGTGGCACACGTCCATTGCACTGGATGCGATGATATCCAGATGCAGTGAAAGGTGACGGCAATTGAGAGCAGAGCGGAACGGGCGTCATGGAGGAGGCAATGGACATAAAGCGAGTGAATGGAGATAAGATATCGTCATTGACACGCTAGCCTGTTTGCGGTGAGCCGAGGCTATGTCGAAAGCGGCTAGATCAGAACATACATCGTGCTTTCCCTTTCGAGCTCCAACACTCTACCAGCATCTTTCGCACATGACGCGTGCTGCCTTCACTCACTGCCCTCAAAATCCCCGATTCGCACGGTAGGGTGCGCGCAAGATCACCCGTCATGAACAGGTTCATCCAGAGTGGCGGGAGGTCAAATAGCCCACAGATGGGCCAGCCCAGCGGATCCGGCCGACGAGCAGGCGCCGAAAGCTTGAAATTGCCAGTTGAACGGACGACATTGAGCCACCAAGGCCCAGCTCGGCAGCATACTGCAGCGCGCCGGCAAGCCAGCGGAAGCACCAACCTTCCGCCTCAGCAGCAGCAACCTCAACAACGGCGCCGCTCCGGTGAAGGCCAGGTAGGGCAGAGACATGATATGTTCGATACGGATGCCGAAAGTCTCGATACGACTACGAACAATCAATCCGTGGTGCAAGTGGAGGACAGCCAGCAGCACCAAGGCCAGTATGCTCAAGATGGCGGCGACGATGATGAGTATGACGAGTCCGAGGACGGGGACGATGATGAAGAAGACGGCGAGTACGCACAACATCCATCATTCGAGGACCTTGTCCAGCATTATAGGATCCAGGACCTTTCGCGTGCGCGGCAAGAGGTATTCTTGCAGGAGGTCGGTGCGTTGGGAAATGGTAATTCTTACCCAACCACCACCTCTGGACCACCGGATGGGTTTCCTGACAGTTGGGCTGCAGATCAGGAGCCACCGTGGGACGGTCGCCATGACGAACGTGCCATTTCGCCTTCACCTCGAAGGCCTCCCGGTAACGGCCAGCTAGGGCGCCAAACCGTTCAACAGCTGACTCAGCGTCCACGAAGTGCGGCGGAGGCGAAGCCTGCGATGCCGAAGCAATCCAATACAGTCAAACAGGCCGCCGGTATCCGCGACCAGCAACGGTCGAATGTCAACCTCCCTGCGCGCGGAGGGGCTTTCCAACATAACAATGCTACTATGCCACCCGCTAGCCAGCCGCCGACCTATAGTCAGTCTACCCGCGAGACCGCTGCACCAGCGAATGTCGTTTCCCATTGCGAGCCTCCAGCGCAAGCTGACCCTCTGCCTCACCGCGGTGCACGGCCACTCTCAGGTCCTCAAGGTGCACTCACTACTAATCCCACCGAGCCATCTGCACCTCTCACACGACACGCCGCGGCTCGACCGAAGGAGGAGCCTGTTTCTCATCACCAGCGTGTTGAAGAAGCGCCCGTTCGTGGACCCCCACCCTGCCCTATCGAGGACTACGACCAACCGACTCTATTCGAAATGAGCTACGATCAATTGAAGAACGAAGACTTCGACACTGTGCCCCGCGGCGCGCCTCAGCCACTCTCGGAGGATATGCTTCATAAGTCGCTCGCGGAACGCTTGGAGCACGTATGGAAGAGCCTCGATGCGGGCGACCAGGGCAAATTCTTTCGCGCTCTACCGACTCACGAGTGGGAAGAGTCTGGTGACTGGTTCCTTGGCCGATTCACCGATATCATTCAGCGTACCAAAGATGCCCGACAGAAGAAGAGGAAGCTTGCCAAGGAGTTCGAAGATCAAGTTGAAACCCGCTACCACCATGTCGCCAAAAAGCAACAGCAGGTTCAGAACGCTATGGGCAAGATGAAGACGCAGGGTCAGGGTCTCGTCCCGAGGAGTCCCAGGGCCTCGAAAACCCCTAGGAAGATATAATGTGTCAGGGCGATAATTGCTATTTGGAGTAAAGAGCATTTCTAAGTTTTATGGCGTTACGCTACTGGGCGTGCATAAATAACTAGGCGGCATCAAAAGGACTACGGCGTGGTATGGCGTAGAAATCGGTGCATGCTGGGTGTCGGAAGATCATGAAATTTCTATATACCCCTATTTGCACACAGCCATACTGATATCGCATCGAATAAACATTGAAATTTAGTCGTTTCATGCATTCTGCTACACACGCTTGCATTGATATCACATTCATCCCACCTTCACCTTGCTATGTTCCTTCAAATACACCCAGGACGTACACGAACGGATACACGGTCTCCGGTATTAAAGTCACAATAATGGTCCAGATGCTCCACCAGCTTCCCACATATTTCCAGTTGTTCGGCGCATTCAAGTACCGCCAAAAGAAGACACCATATGCTGTGAGGCATCCCAGATACCGCGTGATCCTGCATCGTCCCATCAGCACGCGAGGAACGAGCAGAAGCAAAATCTACGCAACTCACCATATCTCAAGCGACTGGCCCTTCGTGTCGCCACGTCGAAGCAGCAAGAACAGAGACGCCCACCCGATAGGTAGCTGCAAAACCAGCCCGGTCCAATATGCTGTAACCTGCTCCCTCTCATCCAGCCAGCACCACCCCAACGCCCTCAAGATCACCACACCGGCCAACACACCCCCTACTAGTCCCCTCACCATCCTGATCCTCCTCCCCTTCACACAGGCCCACACTACTGCCACCGCTGCGAAACTAACATCCATCACAAACCACGCCAGGAAGGCAGCCCTCTCCATTCTGGTACTCGTCGTCGCGAACGCGTAGTATAATTCGTACGCCATTGTCCCCGCCAGGTAGAGCGGTGTCCCTGCAATATATCTATCGTCATACGTGCGGAGGATGTAGAAGAAGTAGCAGAGGGCGTAGAGCACGCCGCAAGATATGATGAGGAAGTCCTGGATGTAGAGGTAGGATTCTGGCGGGTTGAGGCGGAGGTCGGTGGATTGGGGGATTAGGTGGTGGGAGGTGAGGTTGTGTGCGAGGTCAAAGGGCATTGTGGTTGTTGGTGGTTGATGGTTTTTGGATGTGAAAAGGTTGCGTATGTTGGTGGAGGGTTGGATATGATTTTCGAGAAGAAAATATAGCGGATTATTCGGAGATGAAGAGGAATAGAGGATACTACGCATGTTGTTATTCTGAGTCTGCGAGGAATTGACGTGTGAACAATGGAATCAGGCGGTGCCAAGCATCCGACCGTTCCGGGATGGTGGGAAGGCCGGATGCGGTCATGCTGAGCATCGTCGCTACTTTTCTGGACGTTCTAGGTTCAGGGCTGTCAGATATGACGTTCCTCCCATTGTAGACGGGGGGAATCCGAAGCTGCAGGTGGGTAAGTACTGCTAGACTCAGCGGAGAGGATAACCCGACAAGGTAACAGTAGTGAACGCCGGATCGAACATTCAAATAGCCCCGAATTGTACTGGCAACCAGGACTGTTATGTGAAAGTGCGTCAGATCGACTTCTCCTATCGCATATTGCATCCGGGTGTTGTAGTGCATTTGAGCGTACTCGGGAATGCGGTGGAATCATGATTACCATCCATATCGAGCCCGGGCGTGTGGCCTGTTTCCTAGATAATGCAGTGACTGGCACTCAGGTGGAAGGGTCCAACTAGAATTTCATTTCCTGTATGTACCCATTCATGCCATGTTATCTCCTTCGCTCCTCAGCCAGCAATCCCCTACTTTCTCCGGAATGAGCAACCCTCTGTGAGACGAGCCTTTCCTCCGGTAGGCTGGCACAGAACCTGCGAGCAGCCCTGGCAGACGACGACGGTATTGGCGTGCGAGAAGACGGTCGTGATGGTGAAGCAGCCGGGGCACTTGACGTCCATGAAGAAGCTCCGCGGCGCGGGGACGAGTTGCTAACTCTTTGATTAGTGGTGGGAGGATGGGGGTCGGGCATCGGCGCACCTTGAGCTTGTGCTTTTTGGCCTCGGCTTGAGGTGTGGGGTTGAGGAGGTCGACGGCGAGAACCTGGTGGTGTTAGCACTGCAGGAGGTTTCTGATACTCTCGCCACGCGAGCCGTTCAATTGAGGTCGATGGAGCTGAGGGCATTGGATATTTCCGCACCATTTTGCTTGTCGCCGCTGGCTTGGTGTTGCACGAAAGGTATTCGGTCGATTCTGAGTTCGGCAGCCGACGGTCGGATCGAGGAGATGTTGAAGGCCCTGCAGGTGCGCGGAAGTTCGAGGTGTCGCGCAGTCTGGGGCGTAATTTTGGGCTTGGCACTGCGCAGTGGGGGCTCGCTTCCTGCTTAGTCGGATTCGCGCTTGATGCGACCTCGCGTCTTCGGGGCTCACCCTCACCGGCCACTTCATGTCTTTCACTACCTCAGGACGCAATATGCCCGATCGATACATGTATCATTCACTTCGCAGTTTTCGCACCTACGACAGTTCTCACGGCCTCGCACCCACTGCGTTAGCCCACGACGTGGATCACATCAACCATACGGGGAACGCGTTGAAAGAAGGCTTCATTATCTAGTTCACAACCAAGTAACTATCTGAGCAGACACGGTATATTAATAACGCGGATCCATTTTCCCTAAGCGCGAGCTCGTCTCGCGCCGCTTCACAAATACGTTCCATCATCCCAAGGTTCATGAACCTCAGATGCAAATCCAGGGGTATCTGGGCTGAAGCACACTGTCATCAACATCATCATTCTCATTAAACCTGTCCCAATGCTCCCCTCTTCTTATCGAAACCCGTCTATGCTTCTTCCTTGATCTCCTCGACCTCGCCACGGTGAGCGCGGTCCCGCTGAATAGCATCGACCTTCGTCGCCGCCTTCTTCTCCTTGTTGCCGGCAAGCTCCATGGCGAACTTGCTGCGGGCTCGGATCTGTGGACCGAAGTAGTAGAAGATCCAGACGGGGATGCAGAAAGCAACAGCGAGACCGAAGAGCAAGAGCTGCGAATTGCGGATGCCGAGGCTGTGGTACATCTTGCCGGTGTAAAGGGCGCACATGCCTGCGAGGAAGTCACGAGCAAAGCCGTTGCCCCCAGTAGCGCTGGCGCTGTACTCTCCGTATGCTGCTACCATGTAGTCGACAGTAGCGTAGTAGATGGAGTAGTTCGCCATTCCGATCAGGACCGAGAAGAGGGGGACGCCGATCCAGTGAAGGGGAGGACCGGTTGCGACGAAGGCGCTACCAAGGAGTCCGAGAGGAAGCAGCACGACCTGAAAGAGCAGCCACCACAGTCGGGTCTCTGGGCTGAGGGTTTCGCCGCTGCGTCGTCGCTGGTTATGCCGCCTGACCACAGGGAAAAACGAGAGGTAGGCAAACCAGTAGCTGAGGGCGAGGGGTATGAGGGCGTAAGAGATCTGGGTCGGTGTGAAGTCCCATTGCGCGAACACGTACCCGTAGCTCTCGAAGAAGGAGAAAATAAGGGCATCTGCGAAACCGCTGAGTAGCGACAGGAAGAGCACAATAGGCTCGAACATGAGCATCTCGTATGGGCGCCAGAACGTCTTGAGAATTTCCTTCGCGGGGAAGCGCTCCTTCAAGGTCTTGACCTCATTGGGGCCGTAGACGTCCTGTCCTTCTTTCTTGCGCAAGCGCTTGGCCTCCTTGTCGAGCATGACGGTAGCGCGCGACTCCTTGGCGACGATGAAATGTACGATCTGTGTGGCGGCGCTGAATGCGAGCTGGATCCAGAAATTGTAGCGCCACGGTAGGTATTGCTGGATTGGCCCACCGCAGATGCCGCCGATGACGGCGCCCAAACAGCTCCAGAGAGAGGCCCAGAGGACGGCATGCTGTTGAGAGTCGGCGTCGAACATGTCAGCGACCATGCCCAGCGTGACAGAGCCGCCTGCGGACGAGAGACCACCGATGACGCGGCCAGCGATAATGCCGGCGAAAGAGGGACTGAGGGCGCAGATGACGATGGAAACGTTGACGCCCGACAGGGATAGCTGCATGATGATCCAGCGGCCCACCTCTTCGGACCATGGCGCCCAAAGCTCACAACCAAACGCATATGGGACGAGGAAAGCCACCATGCCCATGCGCGCGTTGGTGATGCCGAACTCCGTGTTGATGTGCTCCACCGCATTGGAGTAGATGGCGGCGTTGAAGTTCATCGAGGTCTGGCAAAGAGCCACGACCGTGAGAAGAATCCACTTCTTCCTAGTTGACCACGCGTAGGCGGTCTTCTCGAAAGCATCCTCCTCGCGGAGGACCCGCTTGCCGTTGACGAGCACCGGCTCGTTGGTGGTGACGGTGCGGACTAGGTTTACCTCGTCGGTGGCCTCTTTGGCCCCGAGAGTTGATGTCGATCTGCTGGTCTGCCGTGAGGCGTCCATGTTGCAGATTGAGGAGTTGTGGTTGCTTGTGAGTTTTGCAAAGGGAGAGTGCACGTGACTAGAAAGTCGAGGAAGTTGGTGAGAAGTGAGATGGGATACGAGGAGCAGGATGCGCTCGTTTATGTACCATTCCGCTAACGACTGGATGCTTAAGATTTTCAGAATCCCAATATTCGAGCGAATTATGACGCGGTACCGGACTCAAATGCCCAGGTGGGCACCACTCAACAATTCCAGCGGGCTATACCGTGATCGGACGGTACCCATCGCTCAAAGAAGCTCAACACAAATATTCGTCTGGGGAAGAATGGGGTACTGGTGGGTGCCCGTACAAGTTAGGTAAGGCTTAGGCAATTCTTCGCATCATGCGCATGGTTCCGACCACGGATCGGCTCGAGCTTCCACCACTGGTGGCTCCCCAGATATTCTCAAACGGCTTTTCTTTCCTGCTGACTGGACAGCGTTGAGCACCCGATCCGCTGAGGAATTAGGCCTGGATCTCCTCCAGCTATTGAAGTGTGTCATCGACTTTTGGAACACATTATACTAAAATTCAGAAGTGAAGATGTTGGAGATTCGGACGTTGTATACTAGATCCTGAAGTGCTTCGGGGAGATTTCGCGATTTCGCTAACACTGGCTGCCTCGCTATGACCTCCGCCCAACGACGTCTCTCCCGTACGCCAAATACCCCTCCACCTCCGGCCTACCAACCCTAAGCACATGCTCCGCATCCCCGAAAACCCACACCGTCTGCATGCCTTGAATCATATGCTGCAGCCAGTGGCAATGCACCATCCAGACCCCCGCATTCTCCACTCTCAGCCTCCACACGCGCCATCCGCTCTTCTCGTTGGGCTGGGTCGTCTCGTTGTACCGGAATAACATCGTGGTGTCGCGCCGAACGGGGTTCTTACCAATCAGCCCAGCCTCCATGACGTCTGCGGACCACGCGCCCGCACCGCTGCCTAAGTCGTAAAAGTGCCCACCGTGTGCGTGCCAGGGATGTGCTTCGAGAGCGCCAGGCGTTTGATTGTGCACGCTTATTGAGCCGATATTCTGAATAACTATTTCTAGAACTTCCCCAATCTTCGCGGGAAATGTCTTCGTCTTGGGGTCCACGCCCCCGCTCGCAATAGCTGCGTCGTAGTCTGGAAGGTAAGCTTCCTGATCGTTGTACAGCGCAACGAGGTACGGCGTCGTTGGTGTGGTATAGGGCTGTGAACCGACCGGTGTCTCGCTCCAGGAGACGTTTGAGTCGTGCCAGATATAGTACCCGTTCTCGGTCTGCTGGGCGTTGAGGATCACGCGGCGGTTTACTTCGTCCGCGGTGGGGCAGTCGTTTGGAAAGAGGGGCTCGAGCTTGTGGTTTAGGAAGTCATTTATTACGGGCGGGAGATCCAGAGGCTTCTCGGCAGGATAGGATGTCGTGGACAAGCGATGAGTGGCGTTTTCAGGGAAGCCACAGCTATTGTGGTAGCGTAGGAGCGCGTAATTGGTAACGACATACGTTCTAGTTCGGCTTTCGAGCTGCATGTAGAAGTCGAGTTTGCCGCTCTCTCTGAGTTCGTCGCAGGTCTTAGTGTGCAGTAGGACGCTGTAGCGTTCACCGCCGCCTAGCTGCATCACGTCCACCGAGACTGGCGTCGTATAGCTCCCGTCCGCCTCGATGATCTCGAGCCCGCCATGGCCTTCGAATGCGAAAGAGGCGTATGAAAGCGTCGTCGCTCCCACGAGCCTTAGCCTATACATTTTCCCCGGCTCCACCTCGATCGTATTCAGCCTCGCCGTCGCATTATCCACAACGCCATAATCCGAAATCGTATCCCCGTTCACCAGAAAGCCGTTTGTCTCGCCGAACCATACGAGTGGGTCCGCGGTGATGCGTGTCTCGACTTGGTCGTCGGTGTAGTTGAATAGCTCTTGGAACATGAGTGTGCGCTCGTCGTTGTAGGCGTATGGTGGGATTCCGGGGTCTTCGATGATTAAAGCACCGGAAGCGGTGGAAGACTGGAAGCCGACGTGCGAATGGTAGAAATACGTGCCGAATGTATCGTTTGGGATAACGAGTCGGTAGTCGAAGAAGTGGTGTGGTGGGATGGGCCATTGGCTGACCATGGGCGTGCCGTCAGCCCAGGGGGATACTGCTTGGGCGAGGCCGTGCCAGTGCTGGAGTTTTTTCAGTGGGGTTTGCATAGGGTGTATGGGGATGTGAGCGTACTATCGTAGTGTTTCGGTCTGGGATGTCATTGTATACGCGGATCCAGACCGTTTCGCCGGAGGTTAGGCGGAGTTCGGGACCGGGGACTGTCCCGTTCACGACGGTGGTGTAGCGCTGGATGCCACCTATGCCGATGTTTTGGGCGGTGATGTGGAGGATGTAGTCGGGTGTGAAGGAGGCATCATGGACTGGGGCGGCCAGAGAGCATATACCGAATGCGAGGTAGAAGGCGGGAATGGGAAGGGAATACATGGTTGCTCAAGGTGCGCAAGAAGACAAAAGAGGAAAGCTTGTTCAAGGCTGTGTACAATGTCTGGCTGTTGCATGTTCTCCAATTTCTTCGCTCATCTATATACCTTTGCTCGTTATGTGCCTGGTCAAGCATTGGGTATTTATCTCCGAGGCTGCTCATCTCCGAAGGGTGCAGTATCACAACTGTCAAGATGATGTATGGTTGGGGCTGGTCTTATATGCGCCTCCTTCCACTGCTAGCGCCGAGATGACGAGCGGAGAAGTTCAGCATCTCCGGTAGGTTGCCGCAACTCCGAGCGTGGCGATAAATCTCGATAAGATCCTGCCTTCAAGGCTTTGCAAAGGGATATATAGGACATGGATGGGAAGGAGTCTATGTATCCTTGTTGTAGGAGGTCGAGAGATGGTCGGCGGAAGAGGAAGGAGCGTCTGGAGTTTGGGGCTAGCCAAGAAGAGCTTAGGCTTCCTCGCTCCCCGGGACCAAGAGTGCGCCCCAGCCTTCTCCTATTCCAGTCTCACCACTATTGCAGCTTTTACTAGTTTTCAAATGGTTTCGCTTTTCAACGCCCTGGTTCTGCGTGTTCTAGATTGATCTCACACGTACATACCGCTGCCGCTGCGCTCGCAGCCAGTTGCTGTTGCAGCGAGGTCGTACGACGCACCACCCCCTCGTCGACAACATCAGCCTGACGCTCCTCCACCAGTTTCAACTGACGCTCGTAGTGGTTGCGAGTCGAGGAAGCCATTCGCGAAAGCGTGTGGCAGAAGATGTCGCTTAAAAATAGCCGAGTTGAGGTTAGCTGTAGCTGCGGAAAGCGCTGTAGTAGCCTGGGTGAGCTCGCAGCCCATATCGATTCACAGGTGTGGGAAGCCCATTACCCTGCCTCCAATACGAACCAAGAGCCGATGACAACCCCCCATCAAGCCGATGGTACTCCGAAAGTCTGCCCTGTTGCAAAAGAGGCTTATTTCGCTTTTCCAAAATCAAAGATTACCGCGAGTGACGAAGAGGAGCGCAAGCATCGCCTGGAGCCGCTGGACAGCACGCCTGAGGAGATTGAAGGGGATGTTGGCAATCCAACCTACCTCAAAGATCGACGTCAGTCTGAGAACGCCGGAAGCCAGCATGAAGGCAAATCTCAAGAGGGATATGCCGCTCCCAGGCAGGAGGACGACCTGCATATGGATTTAAATATTGGCCTGGGCCATGACGAAGAGTGAACAGAAGAGAAAGAGACGGATGACAGTTCGGACAATTCAAGTGAGGAGGATGAAGCCTTCCTCCTTAGTCTGATTAATATCAGACAACGCCCACAACCCGACGATTTCCCGTACTCCACCAGTACTCCCAGAAGCAGATTTACCTTCAGCAGCGGTGGCTACCGCAGCAGTCCAGGCGCTTTGCGGAATTCTCTAAGCAAAGGCGGGGTTAGCCTTGGAACTCCCAGAAGTTATAAGACAGCTTGCTCGAGCCTTGCAAGCTATGCTACTGCTCCACGCTCTTTCACGGCCTCCAAAGTCCTCAGAAGCACATCGAGCAAAGGCCCCCCCGCAGGTGAACCAGACGAACCATATAACCCATCCGCCGCTGAATACGACGATTTGATGAGCTTCGCTGATTGTATCATCTCCGAAGCAGCCGGTCATACCGATCTTGGAACAAATATGCCTCGAGACGCTCTCAAAACCTCAATTTTGCGCCTAATGCATACCTTCACTTACCATGGGGTGGCGGAATCAGAGGATGCGCTCGTCCAATTGATTTCTCGAGAGGTCATCGATGCCATAGATTTGGGAGACGATATCCGCCAACGTAACCTCAAGAGAGCTATTACCGCCCGCCTCCGTGAATTCGTTTCGCCACACAGCACGGGTTTCATTTCTAAGCTGCAGAAACCGGTACCGCCTGCTCAGGTGTTCAGTAGCGAGTGGCTGGAGCATCTTAGATCTAGAGGAATCCTCCTGGATCCAAAGGACGAGCTGGATTGGTCGGGCCGCGGGCAACATGTCGAATACGACATTAAGGATGAGAAAGACATACCGCTCAAAACCGAGAGGATCCTTGGTTACAGTGCAGCCGCGCTAGTCGAAAGCGTTATGTGCAGGCGAATCCGTCTGGCACGCAAAACGATCAGATGTAGCCGGAGATTGTGCAAGGAAGATGCCGTCACCGAGGTTGAGCATTTGCAACGACTTCAGCATGCGCATATTGTCCGAGTCGTAGGCACGTACACGTTGAGGAAGAATCTCGCCATTCTCCTGTATCCGGCGGCTGACTGGAGTCTCGATGATTTTATGGATGACACTATTGAGCGGTGCAGGAATGAGCATCTGCATTGGAGCGAGCCAGATGGATCACCTTGGGGACATCAAGTCCAAGCACTAGGCGCCTTCTTCGGGTGTCTCGCGAACACCACTCAGTTTCTCCACAGCCGCAATGTGAAGCATATGGACATCAAACCGAAGAACATCCTCGTTCGTTATACTCCGATAGGATTGGGTCCTTTGTTTTACAGGGTTTATTTAGCTGACTTTGGAATCACCCGCGCGTATCAGTCTGCTGCAGAAGTGGAAACAGATTCCCCGACGCCTTTTACGCGCACATACGCGGCCCCGGAAGTCGTACTGCAAGATAAGAGAGGCTTGAGCGCGGACATATTCTCCCTCGGCTGTGTTTTCATGGAGATGGTAGCTACCATTGTCTCGTTCCAGGGCCGGAACGAAAGAGAAGAATTGCGAAAAGCACGCTGTAACGAGCATGGAGACACTTCATTTCATACCAATATCGGGGCAATCTGCCATTGGTACCAGATGGTTGCTCCGCAGGGTTTCCCGGGTCTTGCCTATTCATTGGAGCGATACCTGAACGTGAATACCTTCCATACAGCCTTTGTCGACATGCTTCCGAGGGTGATACACTATTCTGCAAACGAGCGCCCGACAGCCGAGGAAGTAGCCGCGCAAACAGCCATGTCACATTGTTCTAGATGCTTTGCCGGCCCTGAGCCATTCGAGACCGCCAGGGACATCTCTGAATAGGAGGCCTATCTCACGTTACCCGATCCTAATTCGCCTGAAAATCTCGCCGGCCGCAACTTCTAGGACCATACTTTGAGTGAAAACCCAAAAAGATAGTGGTTATGAAAACTATCTCAATGCATACATACGTTAACAGGACTTGCCTTTCTTCACGCTTGGGATATGTTCTCCGGCGAGCGGCGAGCGGTGAAAAATGCGCCCTCTTCGAGTCTGATTGACACGGTTCATAGCAACGGGTGGAGGGCACGGCACGGGAGGGATATGAAAGCGGGAATAATAGAATCACATGCCATTGACGCGCTCTTAGCGACCCGCCCCAGCACGATTCGCGACTTCCAATGACGTAGGAGATCGCACGCACGGACCACCTCAACAGCCACTTGCGGCGCACCTCTCCAACCTGCACCTGCGTCGCACGTCAAGAGCCGCGGTGACGCCGAGAAAACATCATACCACTGTACCAGCGCTTTCTTTCTCCTGCATCTGAACCGAATTCCTCGCGCCTCGTTGCAAAATGGCCCAGCAAGGCGAAGCGGCAAGCTACTACAACGCCGGGCCACAGCAGAACAATTACCGGATGCAAGAGCCAGCAAAGTACCCCCAGCAGCCTCCGCAGTATGGACAGAACTTTGCGCCGCCGCCTGGACCTCCGCCGCAGAATGCGATGAACGGACAGGGCCAACAGAACTATGGCGAGAAACCGAGCTTTGATCAGGCGTTCACGATTGAAAGACCCAAATGGCATGACTGGTGGGCTGGAGTGCTTGTAAGTGTGGGATTGACGGGTAATGGTTTGGGTACTAATGCTGGTAGTTCATTGCGGTCTTCCTGGGCTACGCCGCAGCATCGGGGATTGCGATTCAAGGGTACTCGCATACACACTCCTTCAATGGCGGCGGCATCTACGGCAGCCAGAATGACTTTGGCCTCTCAACCAATACGATTGTTCTCTTTGCCTTCGTGCTCGTGGTCGCGATCGTCTTCAGCTATACATACGTTTGGGCCGCTCGTGCGTTCACTAAACAATTCATTTGTACGTACCGCACACATGGAGACTCTAAAGAACGTTGCTGACCCTTGGACTCGTAGATATTACAGGTATTTTGAATATCGTCTTCGGTTTCGTCACCGCTCTATACATGCTCTCGCGCAAATACTGGTCTGGCGGAATAGTCTTTCTCCTCTTCTCGATCTTCTACGTCTTCTGCTTTATCAGCTGGATTCCGCGCATCCCCTTCTCCGTTTTGATGCTCCGGACGTCCATTGATGTGTCGAAGAAGTACGGTCATGTCTATATGGTGTCGCTCATTGGAGGTATTTTGGCTGCGGCATTCGGCGCATGGTACTCGGTTACCTTGGTCGCTATCTATGTCAAGTACGAACCCGGAAACAACCCGGCTTGCAATACCGGCGCCGGAGGATGCGGTTCTGGGAAAGTCATAGGCTTGATCGTCTTCGTGACGTTCGCCATGTACTGGATTTCTGAGTAAGAACTGTTTCCAGCATTTGATGATGCGCTAATGGTGTGTTTAGGTGGCTCAAGAACACTATCCACACGACCATTTCAGGAGTCTATGGCTCATGGTACTTCATGGGCAATAACTTCCCGAAAGGAGCCACTCGAGGTGCCCTGAAACGAGCGCTTACCTACAGTTTCGGTAGCATCAGCTTGGGGAGTCTTATTGTGGCCATTATTCAGGTGAGTGCTTGCACAACGGCGGGAGGCCAGGTGCTAATCTCCGTAGTTCTTACGACAAGTCTGCTCCGCAGCTCAGCACTCGGCCTCTCAGGACGGCAATATCGTGGGGACGGTGATTTTTTGCTGTCTGCAATGCATCATAGGCCTTCTCGAGTGGGCAGTACAGTTTTTGAACCGCTACGCGTTCTCGTACATTGCACTGTACGGAAAGTCGTATTTTCAGGCTGCGAAGGACACGTGGAAGTAAGTATACGCTTCTCGACTTGCGAAGCCGTGAATTGACCTGGGACAGGATGATCAAGGACCGTGGTATTGATGCGCTCGTGAATGAGTGTTTGGTGGGCCCGGTGCTCACCATGGGAGCAACGTTCATCGCATACGCCTGCGCTCTCCTCGCCTACCTTTACCTGATTTTTACCTCTCCAGCATATAATTCGGATGGAGCATACACGCCGGTAGTCGTTGCCTTCGCGTTCCTCGTGGGCCTGCAAATCTGCAACATCTTCACGACACCACTGAGCAGCGGGCTGGACACCATCTTCGTCGCGATGGCGTGGGATCCCGAGGTGCTCATGAGGGACCATCCGGACCTCTACCACCAGATGATCGCCGTCTACCCGCACGTGCAGCAGGCGATTCACGCGTAGTTGTGGTTTGGAAGGCTGGGGCATCGTGCTTTTCTTTTTTGCATTCGCTCGCGGTTTACGTTGCATGCCATATCGATGCACAAGCGAGGATTATCCTGCTCGCGGCATAGATCAGTCCGGCCGCCTTGGCGCGACTAAAAGAACGGCGGCGGAAGCTACGCAGGGTAATGACGTAGGACTATCGCAGCCGCACCAACGCAGCAGTCGCAGGAAAAAGCGAATCGCAGAGGGTCAAGGATGGCTCCGAGTTGCACCGTTGCGCGTTCGCACGGCCGGAGTCCACGGCCGAGATGTTGCGTGTTGGGCCGCAGTGCTGCGGCATTAATATTTGCAGCTGCTTCGTCGCCGTGGGGGCTTGCGAGCGCCGTGCGAGTCTGCGCTGTGAAGATACAAAAGCCATTGCGTGCCCTCGCTCCCTCGCTCCCTCGCTCCCACGCTCCAACGAGCACTACCCAGGTAGGCATTGCTTTTGCGCCTTCAATCACCTGCTCCCCCTTCGCTCGCGGTTGCCCCAGCCCGCCGCAGCCAATCGCGTCACTGCGCGCCCGCTTGCAACGTCACTGGTCACCGCCCTTGCGGGGCCCCTCTGCCTCCGCCAGCTCACCAGCGTGCTCCCAACACCGGCCTCTACTCGCCTCGACCTCTGCTTGCTCCCGACTCCTGCACGCTCCCAGCCTCGCCGCACACCGCTCCAGGCACGCGCATCCTCGTCCAGCTCGGTAGGCCTTCATTTCGCGATACCTTCACTAAACGCCTCGTGCGCCTCGTGCCCCCCTCGCGCCTGCCTACAAATACCCCGCCGTAGCTCTTTCCTTCTTCCTGCCACAACAAAAGTTTTGCTCACCACTCAATCCCCCCGTCACCCTTCCTCCACCTCTCTTCCGCTCAATTGACCTTCAATTCCTAGACATACGCTCCCCATCTCACCACCCCGCCACTTGTCCTCCCACAACAACAACAAACACCATGACGTTCGAGAAGAAGGCCGTCCACTTCGGCGGCGGCAACATCGGCCGTGGCTTCGTCGCCGAGTTCCTGCACAACTCGGGCTACGAGGTCGTCTTCGTGGATGTCATGGACAGCATCATCAATGCGCTGCAGTCGACCCCCAAGTACACCGTCACCGAGATCGGCGAGGATGGCGAGCGACAGTTCACCATCGACCACTACCGCGCCATCAACTCCAAGTACGAGCTGGACAAGGTTGTGCAGGAGATCGCCACTGCGGACGTCGTCACCTGCGCCGTCGGCCCCAACATCCTCAAGTTCATCGCTGAGCCCGTCGCCAAGGCCATCGAGGCCCGCACTCTCGACTACCCGCTCTCCGTCATCGCCTGCGAGAACGCCATCAACGCTACAACTACATGGAGGGGCTTCATCGAGAAGTACATTGAGGACAAGCTCAACAAGGACACATTGAAGGACATCGAGAAGCGTGCGCGGTACGCTAACTCGGCCATTGACCGCATTGTGCCCCACCAGGACGAGGGTGCCGGCCTGAACGTGAAGATTGAGAAGTTCTTCGAGTGGTGCGTCGAGCGGAAGCCCTTCGAGAACGGCGGCAACAAGCCCGTGATCAAGGGCGTCCATTACGTGGACGACCTGGAGCCTTACATTGAGCGCAAGCTCTTCACCGTCAACACCTCGCACGCTACAGCGGCCTACTACGGCTACAACCGCGGGGTCCCGTACATCCACGAGGTCATGCACACCAAGGAGCTGCATGACATTGTCCGGGATGCTGTGAAGGAGACGGCCCACCTCATCGTCAACAAGCACGGTATTACCGTCCAGGAACAGGATGAGTACGTCGAGACCATTGTCGACCGCATCTCCAACCCGGCCCTCAAGGACAAGGTCGAGCGTGTCGGCCGTGCCCCGCTCCGCAAGCTCTCCCGCAAGGAGCGCTTCATCGGCCCCGCTGCCCAGCTTGCTGAGCGCGGCGAGAAGGTCGATGCTCTTCTCGGCGCTGTCGAGATGGCTCTCCGCTTCCAGAACGTCGAGGGGGACGACGAGTCCTTTGAGCTTGCCAAGCTCCTCAAGGAGAACTCGGCCGAGGATGCCACCACCAAGATCACTGGCCTTGAGAGCTCACACCCTCTTTACTCTCGCGTTGTGCCGATCGTGAAGAAGGTGCAGGGTGGCTCCTCGTGAGCGACGCGGCTAAGTGAATTGATCTGATCATCTCTGGGGATGGCTCAAGATGGATTATGGAACTAGACATGCTGGCTATACCGCAAATGGAAAAGGTCTGATACGGTGGTTTATCTGGGAACTTGTAGGGCACTGACGGGCGTCGGTGCCTAGGTACGAAAAATGAGAAATGACTGATGCCATATCCATACTCGATCTTTGTCGCGATGATTTCTTAGTGTCGTATATGTTTCGTTGTCCGTGGTCTGTCGCACGCGATCCCCCTGACCCTTCTAGTCTCTTTGTGCAGCCTACCTTCCTTTACTCTCAAATATTTCGCAACTTGTTTTCAGTGGAGTTTCCGCGCAATTTCCTTCCCGTCAGCGATGTGTCACAGACTGAGGCAGTTTGCCATTTGATCACGCTGCGCTCGTGCGTTTGTCACACCGACATCTCCCCACTCCAGAGCATGGACATCTTCAGAGCCCGACGCACAAGCGGGGTTCGTGAGGGGTCGGGTAAGGCTCCTGAGTCGGCGTTGCTGATCGGTGAGCGGGTGTGTGGGATGTTGGTGGGTGGGCGGGTGGATAGGAAAGGGAAAGAGAAGGAAATGGAAGGAACTCGAATGGAATAGAAGGGAATAGAGGGGAATGGAAGTGGCATATAAAGCGCCTGTCGAGCCTGTCCCGGTGGGAGACATAAACCAGAAGAGTCAGAATCGATGGGGGTCGAAGTGCGTCGGTGGAGGAGTAAAATTTGTCGTTGAGGCCACGCATGGGCTGGCGGCACTAGATGGACTTTCTGGTAATCGGTATACTTCTGTGGTTATGTTTCGGTTTGGATGCTAGGAATCGTGGTGAATGCCACAGAAGATGCTACAGAAGATGCATGGGAGCGAGCTGTGCGCGGTTTGCTGGGAAGAAAAGCGCGATGCAATGATTTCATGGGTGGGAGTGGGAGTTGATCGGACGGCCGAAAAAGGAATAGAACAGATTGCGATGTGTGCGGCCTTGGTGGGAACAAAAGAACCGAAATCAGACCAACATGGTTTGCTCAGGCCTGGAGTGGGCTATAAATCAACGAGGCAGGTCTTGAAAGGAATAGGAATTCTCTTCGGACGGGCGAAAAACTGTGCAAAGACCCGCGGATGTGTGCAGAGACGTTGGGCGTGTCGAAAAGGTACGCAAAATGGTCCATGGAAGTGTCTTCGGGTGCTTGCGCGGTCAAAAAAGAGTGGTACAGAGATATAGGTTGGCTCGCCTGTCTCCGCGGCTCTGCCTCTAGAATTCGTCGTCCAAGGGATTGATGCGTAGAGGCGAGTACTCACTCGCTGCTCGCTGATTCTCAAAGAAGTCTTCGATCCTAACAATGGGTCTGGCTGGCGCCTGACGGCCTCAAATTCGATCGAAGCAGTGTCTTGCTCTCTGCGGCTTTGAGCGACAAGACGAAAAGTGGGAGGAGTTTCGGAATATGTCTTTCTGCTTCTAAGAGGGTGAGAGCGTACCAAATGGAGAGGAAATGGTTGGTAGTCCAGCCGATGTGAGATCTTCTGCTGGCGCGGAATAGCTTAAAATATCCCAAAAACTTTTTTGGAGAGGATGAGAATGGGAGTGCTGTTCCTCCGTGGGGTAGGATGGTTGAAAAAAAGAAAGAATAATGGGTGAAACATACGCTTATTTCTCTGCGGAATGCTGAGGGGAGCTTCAAGATTCGGCTGGGTACTAGCATTTTCATCTTCCTCCCGCTTTCAAATCCGAGGCTAGATTCTGCCATGCGGAGCTCTCTGCACTTCAGAAGAGATCAATGCCGGACTCATAGTAGAGATGGGGTGTTGGAGAGCGCCCAAATGCAAGATATTGGATCCTATGCTTCTTCATTCTTTTCGCCGGGCATCTCCAGAGTACCAAAAGTGACTTCTTTGGTCAAGAATGGCTCCGTTTTCTTCGCGTGTCCGTATAAAACTTAGGAA
Source organism: Trematosphaeria pertusa (assembly GCF_010094035.1). Taxonomy (NCBI): domain Eukaryota; kingdom Fungi; phylum Ascomycota; class Dothideomycetes; order Pleosporales; family Trematosphaeriaceae; genus Trematosphaeria; species Trematosphaeria pertusa. The sequence continues at coordinate 721,987 of NW_022987231.1, read as the reverse complement.
TTTGACTCGACAGATAACATCAATCACACACATACTCCCCACCTCATCCTGTGCTTCCAGAATCACAGCCACCGGCGACCCATGCGGCGCCGCAAAACAGCAATCTTGAGCGCTGATGTCTCCCGTCTGTGCCTTGGATTCTACAGTGAAATCTAAATACGGAAAGACAGGCGGCGCGCCGGCTTTCAGGAAGAGAGAAGACGAAAGTTCGGATGAAGCAGTGGCATGTCTGCTCTTGACCTCTCCGGCCAACGCTTCAGAGGTGGTTATGGGCGGGTACGTTCTCCTATGGCACTTTACTTCTATTTGAGGCGCCTAGTCCGGAAGCATCTGGAAGAAATAAAACTAGAGCTAGATACCCTTATGGTTTGCTGTGGGATTCACTTTCCCGACTATAAACTTTCTCCAGATCCTGCTATGGGAGCTTGCTCCCCAGTATCGCGGTTACTAAACGGAGATTCTTCATGAATTTATGAACTTTCGCCGCGGCTCCGGCTTCGATATTCTATAAGCCCGATTCCTCTCCACATGCCTCGTCTCAAAACGACGCCGACGCCAAAGCATGGAAGGTGCCGGTCCGAGAAATGAACTACAATGGGAGGAGGCAGAGTCTCATGCCCGTCTCTCCGATCCTGGTCCTTCCAAATAGTGCACCTGAGATTGCATGGGCAAAGTGAATCAATTGAGTGCGGTATATCCATCGGGCTAGCCGCGCTCACTGGCACGTATTACAAATTCTCGATCTCACCGACGGTGGAGAGAATCGGCTTGGATAGAGTTTCAAAATAATAAGGAAAGTTATACTACAATCCATATACCTTGGAGTGCTCCACAAACACTACGAAAGGCCTATCATGAGCGTCTTTTGCCGAAAGCATCAACCCACACCCCGATGGCTAGACTTGAAACTCTACGCCTGCCTTGTCTTCAGTAGGACGAAATTCTATTCACTTTCTACGAATTCTTCCTCGCCCGAATAGCAAGCACACTTCAAGTCGTGGGAGGAGTATGCAATGGCTTCGTTGGACAAAAAGTCGCCATCAGGTGGTACATGTGGTGTGAAGTGTGTCCGAGACTACCTAAGTCTCGACAACAGAACTGAACCTCTATTCTAACGATGTTCTTCTAGTTTCTATCTGTTTTAGCATACGCAAATTATTTGGAGAAGTCATCAAGGACAACTTCCCCCAAAACAGGCAAGCTGCCTGCCTCCGCTCGCTTGCTTCTCTACCACACGGCTGTCCTTCGATAAGAGACAGAATTAAATAAGCATGCAGACATCATGATGCTTTCCAGATTCCGAGGGACTTTCGAAGTGAACCGATATCTACATTACGTCGCGGGCTCCTCCCTTCCTTCAAAAGCCATTACGGTTTTAGCACATGGCTCCGCTTCTATCTCACCCCAAGATTCGCGTCGATCCTTCCGCTCAGTCTTTCCAAAAAAGCACCCGGGGACAATACATGGTGTGGAAAGTCGGCGCTGGGAGTGTGCCGGTACGAAGAATACGCGCATCAGGACTGCAACAACACTGTCGTTCGGCCGGGTAGTGACCGCGAAAAGCAGGACGAGGAGAGTTACGAAGTTCTAAAAAGCCGCTGGTTTTAAAAAGAATCTAATGCTTTATAATATGCGACATTTGGTCGCGGAGAGCTAGCCCAAAGTACTGCATCTGGCCCCTCCATGGGCACGCGGAAAAAAAGGAATGAATTGCTTGTTCCTGAAAGTCGGGGAAGACTGGCCGAATGTACCGTTTCCGCTTGTACTTTGTGAGAGACCCCCGAATCGATGAAGCTGAAATACGTGCCGATCCTTGAGATGGGGCCGTCGAAGTGAATTTTCGGCTCCTACGTGGCCTCATCAACGCTCTCGGATCTCGAACATGGTCAAAAGCAGGCCAGAACCGTATATGGACTCTATATGCTTTCGGGAAATTAGCTAGATTACTTCCAAAGATTATGAGAAAACTTCACACTCACCTCTCGGCCTCACTTAGTCTTTAAAGCGATCATTCTAGGGGGTAACGACTGCCGGGAGTCGGCGTGCAAATCAACCGTAAATGACACCCGGTTCATGAGTATGAGTCGAGGTTCGGGAAACATTAGCATGCGAGCACAGTTTTCTCAAGCAGGTAATCATATATTATCTTCCACCATGTGACCGCGAATAAGGAAAATATCTCTCCGTCATAAAAGCCGCCAAACATGACAATTCTGGTAACAAAACATAGTGCAAATTCCGCATCTATTCGTCGCTCTCCATATCCTCACTCAAAAACCACCACACCCTCCACCGCCTCCACCGCATCCCCCAGAATCCCCACCTCCACCACCTCCACTGCTACTCCATCCTCCTCCTGAACTCGAATGTCCTCCCCCGCTATACCCACCACCACCAACTCCAGAATCTCCCCCGCCACAATGCCCCCCTCCTCCATGAGGTCCACCACCGGTCCCACAATCCGCCGCGCCTCCGCCGGAGTAATCATACGTGCTCGTCACATACGCCGCGCTTGAATAGGTGTTGCTAGTACCTGGCCCCGAGCCAGTTGTCCCGGACGACTTCGCCGGCGACCAGGCATATGTGGGTGGTTTTGTGGACTTCGAGAAGTGCGATGCTGAAGCAGGAGGTTCGGCTTTGGGCTCTAATTCCTCTGGCGCTGGTTTGGGTTCTGATTCTGGTGCCCGTGGGGGAAGGGCTCTCCTCTTCCTGCGGAAGAAAGGTTTGCTGGATGTGCAGCCCATTGTTTGAGCGGGAGGTGGTTCCGATGGGAAATGAGGATGAGTCCTGATGCCTTGAACTGATTCAAGCAGGACGTGGCTGCCGGGCTTGCCCTGGGTTCGCACTGGAATTTCTGGAAAGTGGAATAATTGGCGTTAGTATGAGAAGATGAAGCATCTCTCGAACGGCTTTTATCTCCCTTAGCGTTAGCCGCAATGGTCGTGAGACCGCCTTCGCATCGCCCGGTTAAGAGTGTGGCGGTGCCCCCCTAATACGGAAGGATCGTGGCATGACTCCCGCGTTTGGGCCAGGGTCCGTGTAGGCGTTTTGCTTGCCCGGAGAGCCTCATCTCCTCTGGATTGTCCCTCGCGTCCTGTAGTGCTCAATGCGCGACTGCGCATGGATGGCTGCGATGCGCGCGGTCAGCCGAAAGCGGCCTAGCGGGGTTGAGCCACCTAACCGTGCAGAGGCTTGGGCTGAGCACGAAACCTCCATGAAGTCGCAATAAGAAGCTTGTGGATTACGTAAAAAGAAGAGCATGAGCTGCTGCGCGATTTTTATTGCATATCGCAAGGCGGCCAGCTCGCGAAACTCGTTCCCCATCGGCTAGCAAGCACCCTCACCGGAATGCGCCTCGTCCCCGGCCCATCTACACAGTTCTATTTCGAAGCCCACAGATCAATCGATCGATAGATTAGCTGTATCCAAGATCCGGGAGAGAAACTGCCTTACAAGAATCCAACCGGGTGTTCTCCACTCCTCTCTACCCTCCTCCATTCCCACCACCTCCGTTCCCTCCCCCTCCTCCACCCCCACCGCCGTCACCTCCGTGTCCTCCGCCTCCCCCGTCGCCGCCATAGGCACCTGCTCCGCCTCCGCCTGGGTCCCGCGATTGCTTGCTATGGAAGCAACCCATGGCTTCCTCGTTTTGCTGACGACGGTATGCGTAAGCCGTATCCCGGCGCTCGACTGATTCCTATGGCTCATTAGACATTGTTGCCACGTAAGGATGATAATCTGTGGACTCGAGAAGTGCGTACCGCGAATACACGAATCGAGTCTTAGTAAGATAGAACCGGCCGAGCTAGCAGTACAGTAATGCGTGGCTTTTCCTAGTAGAAGATGAGCGGCGGTGCTCTTATCCTATGGAACTGTTTTGAGGGTCGCGGGGTTGCGCGGAATTGGGGGGGTCGCGTGATGGCGTTGAATACGAAGATGGGACGTCTAAGACAGCATTGCATATACGAATGATAAGGGCATTCGGAAGTGATTGGTTCGTAATCGTGATTGGTGCACTATGTTTTGCGACAAGGTAGATAAAGGAAGTAATTGTGGTTAAGAGAGGTGTAAATATTGACATCCAGTATAACAATGCAAGTGTGGGTATAGCAAAAGAAGACGTGACTTGTGAAAAAGACCTCAGGAATGGAAATGCAATAAATGATATGCGCCGCCATGACCAAAAGCCGAGGAGTGATAGCAATGACATCTGAGAACAAGAAACGTGAGGCGATTTTGAAAGCGCAAGAAGTTGGGCCATTAGCCTGAAGCCACCTTCTCGTACACTTTCGCGTAGGTAAAGCTTGACGTTGGTGCAGAAAATGGGGCTGTATGGAATGCCGCCCACAAAAGGTGTCGAGAAAAAACATCATTCTCGTAATGCTGCAATTGTCAGCCAATCGAACCAAATCGCGTTGGGCAATGCTTACCTAGAATGAGAAACAAGGGACGTGGTACGTGCATACGTGTGGTTGGCTTTAAGCATCCGATCTGTAAGCGGGAAGACTCTTTGACTGTCGGAGTGAAGATGGTGTCGCAGCCAGGAGCCATCACGCCGTTTGCGGTTGCCGGTCGAAAGGGCTATGGTAGCGGCGTGTGCTCCACCGGTGTCGGTCCGGGTGGATATACTGGGCGGAGGAAGCGATCCGATCATACACTTCCCATCAGAAACTTCCACAGAAACTCATTGTTGCTCATGTCAAACTGGGGATTGACCTTCCATGGCGCAGGCAGCGACTCCGCGCCATTGACTATCCCATTCGGTTTCATTGGTGGTAATTCCTGTAGGAGGGACACAGTCCGTCCAGAGCCCGTGGCAATCTCAAAAGTTGAGCCGTTTGGACTCCCTCGTCCGGGGCTGTTCTTCAATGCCACCTTCATAATCGCTGTTATGCGCCTAAACCGTTCAAACAGGTCTTCACTGTTCTCTTGCGGATCGTGCGCGCGAGGCATTTGTGAGGAAAGCTGATCGCGGAAGTACTCAAACGTCTTGCCAAGCTGAAGTTCTGACGGATCCCAGCCAGACATTGGAGAGGTATGTAGCGCAAGTTTGCCGAGAGTAGTAAGCGCGGAGATCATGCTGAGCCAGTCGATTATTGAGAGGAACTCGTATTGACTAGGAGACAGTTGGAGACTGCTGTCGAGAAACTGCTCAATCGAGCGGAGGCACGAGATGCGCAACGAGAGCTGAAAGCCGGATGCCCACGGAGTGTTCTCTCGGTCAGAAAATTCTAGTGCAGCCGTGGTTCTATAGAGATATATCCGAGCCGTAAGCTCGATCCAGTGCAGCGTTTCTACGTCAGATTTAGCGCAGAACAACGGCTATGGGGGAAGATTCCTTACTGTAATCATTGGCCTGCGCTTTCGAGGCAAGCCATATGCTATCCCACTTATCACTAAGACGCTTCAGCTGAGATCTCGCGGCCAGAGCTTGCTCGGACTGATTGCGAAACGTCTCTTCTACGTCTTCCATGAACTGGCATGTATCGACGAGAATGGGAAGTATGGCGTCGGATCTATGCTCCCAAGCAGACGCCAAGTCTGACGCATAGCTACGGACGACGGTTGAGTACGGTATGCTGCGGGCCCTGCATGTGTCCATCAGACCAAGGTTCGATGCTAAATAGTAGCACCCCAGGTATGCTCTCTTAGCTTCTCTGTCTCGTGGGTCACTCCTCTGCAGCGGGCTCTTAGCTGAAGACGGTATGCGGTCAAGACTGAGAACACCTGCGATGCCGATGCACATCTGTAGGAGCATCTGGATGGAAACCGCTTGCGCATCCATGTAGTGGTGATGCCACGCTATGAACACGAGCAACCCTTGCAATAGATCCAAGCTCTTCTCGCCGTTCATGATCTTGACCGTTGCGACCTTCCGAAACTCCCGGCTCAGGGTGAGCTGCAGAAGAGCGGAATCATAGGATGCTACCGTGAGTACCGCGAACATCAGCATTGGACGTTGCTGAATCAGGTCCCGACAAAAGCACTCTTTCGGCAGTGGTACGAAAGGGAAGAAGTCGACCATATTCTTGTAGCTTTCCAGAAGCAGCTGCATGTGGATTACGCTGATCGATCGGATCACAGGATCCAAGCGTCCCAGTCCAGATAGAGTATCATTGATCGACTCCCAAAAAGACAGAGCCGACTCAGGGGTCGAACCTGGATTAGGTAGAATCGGAGGTTTGGAAATAGGTGGTGGTGGCGCTACTGGCGCGGCAGATGCTGGCGTTGGGGTACGCTGAGTTGGGTCGGCGATCTGCGAAGGGACGGTGTTTACCGAAGGCAGCGTAGGTTGAGGCGTCGAGCTAGGCGCAGATGTCGAGGTAACAATGGCAGACAGTTTGTCCAACCGTTTTTCCATTTCAGCTACTCGATTTGGCGTCTGTACGACCGTCCTGGGCTTTGCTGGCCGCCGTCGCGCAACATGTTCGATACATTCCACTCGGGCTTTCAGGCATCTGGAGCACGTGTTAGCCCGACGCCGTACTAGAAATGGACAGGACAAACCTTTGGCATATTCCTGCGGTCTCAGATGGTACGCAACGTACCTTGTGTTTCCTGCACCGCTCGCAAGCAAACGCATTCCCTATCCTTCCCTCTCTTGCCTCCATGGTGACAATGGAGGTGGAAGGCGCAGCGGACTCGTTTGCCGCGGGTTGGTGGGGAAGTCCGATCATGCCAAGACAGGTCAGATCCGTGAATGGCGACGCGCGAGGGCACGCCCGAGTTGGAGGACGCGCTGACGACGACGCAGGCTACGTGTCCCGCTTGACTTTCGATTATCGCATTTCGAGATAGAAAGCGGAGTCCAGAGTTGAGGTCTCGCATAGATGACCGATACCCGAGGTCGGCTGAATTATTTCCCGAAGTGATTCCTTCGGATGTAAGTACCCGTCCGGAGTCTGCCTAGACGACCGGAGGTGCCGAGTTCGCGTTTGTAATGGTTTTCCGGCACTTTATCAATCCTGTCCGCTCTCCCACGAGATGGATTTACTGAAAGACTCTTTGAGACTGGCTGAACAGGAGCCTTCCGGACCGTGATCGCGACCGACCTTTCAGACAGACAACATGGCGTCATTTCTCTGACCGTACGGCGCGCGACAGCTCCGCACAGTCCGGGTCCGTGGGGGAGCTGAGATGAGACAGCAGACCTGCGCTACTCATCGATGTCTGCAACGCATGTTGGCAGAAGCAATCGCCACTGGGTACTTCGTCGAGCGTGGCGTCGGCGGCCGCGCCTCGCGATCGGACGTCTCCCTGAAATCGCCGGCATGAGGGCAAAGAGCAAGGTGCCCGTGGCGGCCATGGACGAGACTCATATGTACCGAGCCTGACGGGCCGGGTGGGAGTTCAGCTTTCGCAAAACGACTCTGACGGCCTTTCGGCAGGGGAACGAAAAGGACCGGGAAAGCTTGTGCCAGGCGCAGAGCCGGAAGAAGGAGAGAACCCGTCATCCTGAAACCATACCCGAGCGCCCTTCTGGCGGCGACTTCAACGCCAGACCTCAATTGAAGGAGTGGACTCGCTGGTAATTCGTGGTGAAGGAACCAGTGGATGTGTGTGGGCCAGCTTATTCAACGCGATATGTTTGGGGATGCGAGAAGTCTTGGCGCCCGATTGGGAATGCTAACGTCACCGATTCCATGTCTTGCAGGCTGTGGTAAGCGGGGCATGTGGGACCCGTCTTTCCAGACGGCGACATCGTTAGCATGAGCGGGAAGACGTGAAGCGGTCGAGAGGCTCAAAGGTGGGTGGCATGGATTGCCCTGACTCGCGTTATCATCATCGGACGACTAGGTGCACGCCGACTTTTCCTTTCCCAATCCCTTCTACGCAACGGCTATCGTAGGAGCAGGTATTCCGAACTATGTCTATCCTAGCGAAGCGACTTCAGCCTTTCGATGGCATACAGTCTCGCAATCTCTTCTTCATACAACTTGAGGCTCGCTTTCCTCACGGGTCCACCCTTCACATTCCTCGCCAACTTCTTCTCAGGCTTCGTAAAGAGCACCTGATCCTTCGGTATCCTCACCACCTCAGCGCACCGCTCATTAACCTTCTGTATCGCCGGCCACAGCCGCTCAAGCTTCCGCTCATCATCAACACCATCATCCGTCCATTCGACCAGAACAAACGGACGCGCCATGTTCTGACCGCCAATCACCACCCCGGCGACACCAGCGCAATGACTCAACTCTCGCTCGACTTCTGCTGCGTTCATCTTCAGTCCAGTTTTGAATACAATCAAGTCGTCTGTCCTCCCAACTACTTTCCACCTGCCAGCTCTCGACTTATGCTCCACCCAGAGATCACCAGTCCGGAAGATGTCCAGTTCTGGATACACCCAGAAAATCTGCTGCCAGCGTGCCAGCTCGGACTTTCGGACGATAATCATCTCATGGACGTCTCCATCCACTTTCTCAAACTCGATCCCGTTGGAAGGCGCGAACTTGTGGTACTCCCAATCGTCCTCGCCCGTCAGCCTGATAAAGAGCTTGCCTGTTTCGGTCGTGCCGAAAGCCGGAAGAACACGGGTAAGGTGTCAGCTTTTCTGCGGCTGATCGCGACAATGGAGCGCCACCAAAGTAGACGAACTCCAAATTGCGAAGAGATTCGAGACCGAGAGGATCGGCAACCAGAGCGTCGATGGATAAGGGAGACGTCATCATAGCCTGGCACCGGCCATAGCGGAGAGTGTCCCGGATGCCAGCCGTTGTAACGTTTTCTGAGGGCCCGAAGATTGCGACCCCACCGCAGACCATGGCCCACTGTAGCGCCATGTACATGCCGACCATCTAATGGTTGTCAGGCTTTCGCATTCAACGACCGACAGCATTGGAAAGGCAGTGCTTACGTGAAGAGTAGGCATGGTGTTAAACCACCTCCGACCCTCTAGATGCTTGTCAAACCTATTCTCAACGCCTTGGAACTCCGGCATCAATTTAGAAGCATCGACTAGCACCAGCATCTCATGCGTCAGGATAATCGGCTTCGGAAAGCCCGTCGTGCCCGAAGTATGCAAAATAAGCCAGGGCAGGTCTCGCGCCTCATTCCAGCTCTTCTTCCACGGCCACTCCCGCGCTTTCTCTTCTCGCAGGAACTCCTCCACTTCCGACACTTTGTCCACCTGCACCTGCCATTCCTGCACCTCGGCCACAACACTCTCGACGACGGGCTTCAACAAGCCACCGTAAAAGAACGTTCTACACTCCGTCTTCCGTACCAAATGCGCCTGACCCGCGGGCGTTGCCGCCGGACTCGGAAACAACAACTTCCTCTCCAACTTCGCGAGCGCGCATGCCAGCATCGGGTACCTGATATCCCTAGGTCCGCTATACGCAACGGTCTCAAAAGGCTCCGTGGCCAGCGGAAGGACGCTGTTGAGCCAGTGGACGCAGTGATCTACTGCATTGGCAAAGGCGCCGTAGGAGACGTCCTTGAAGCCTGCAGAAAGATCTTTCTGATCCACCGGGATTGAGAGGTACGCGCGATCTGGCTCCGTTTTGGCGTAGTGGTCGAGGAGTTGGATGAGGTGTCGGTGGCCTATGGTGCGAACTTCATCTTCTAGCTTAACGTAGCCATTCGTGGTTAGTGATGTTTCGGTCGCCATTTTACCCTCGGAGAATTTGCAGAACGGTTGATGGTATTTGACTTCAGAGGCGGTTTTCATGAAGCACCGGGGAGGTTAAGTGATCCAAAGCAATAATACGCACTCAGGCGCGCTGCATCAAGCTGACGACAAATTCGAAGTCTTCGAGGCAAGCATCATCACGCTGACTGCTCTCGCCTTGAATCACACAGTGTGTAAGCGTCTTGCTATTACTCTTCCGCTGCCGCGCAGGATGCCATCAATCGACTCTGTCGATCCCGTCGCCGGCTAAGCCCTAGCAGATCTGCACCGTAAGCAAGGCCCCAGATCCAGCCACTAGAGGAATTTTGTACACTAATGTATACAGGTAAGCTCGGAACTCGTATGGCAGACGAAGTCGCTCAGTGGATGTCTCGTTCAAATGATTATGGCTTAGCTACACGTTAAGCTTTCGTCAAGCTTTCGAAAGGCTTGCTTGCCCCATCGGACGCTAAATCCAAGACAAAGGATAGCTCGCAGAATCGCACGACTTACTCCATTTGGGGATAGTGAACTACCAGCTTACGTCTCATATTCTTACGTCAATGGGGGTTGACCCATTATAGCAAGATTGGGCGCAAGTTCTTCTGCACCTGCATTTTGCTCACGAATGATTAATATCGAGACTCCTCAGAGAAGCCAGAATCCGCCCCTAAGTAGAATATATTGTGAGGGCCAATCACGTGTATAATAGATCTGCGCAGCTCGTATCGTAGGACCGTAAGCAATCTCCACTTTTGCGGCCAAGGAGTCTTGTAACCGGAGTGTGGAAGCCTCATGGATATGCTTCAGGTACTCTGGGAAAGTTTAAAGGCCTTCAGATTTCCTTGATCGCCGGTGGAGATGGCCGACATAAGGGTATCGCGCTCGCGCTAAGCGGTGTCTATATTCATGCGAATGCATGGATTGGCTCTGTCTGTTAAGGATAAAGGGGGCCGGAACTACCCGTCTCTGGTTCACAAGTAGAATCTGCCCCCAGCTACGCCTGTTACTCTTTGCTCTTCCAGCTCGAAAGCTTGGAAGGCGCGGAGGATATCAACAATAGAGCGAGCTCGTGTTAGAAACTTAGCTTGTTGGTATGTTAAATTTATCTAGGATGTTCCCGAAGTGCTCACCCGCAGCTCCCGGTCACTCAACTTTCATACCCGCGGCCATAGTCCTTCGAGGCCATGGCGACGAAGTTAGCGAGCCCTGCACTTGCAGAAGCCGATAGATGAGTCAGAGTGAGGATCCAGGTGTCCGAGCCAAAAGAAAAAAAAGGCTTTTACTGCAATAAAAGTGCAAGAAAGAAATCATAGTCTTGGGCTGGCTGGCTCGCCTAATTTACCCCTCCCGCATTGTAGCGCGTAGATAGTTAGAAGATATTGTGCTTACAAGCCCAGGCATTCATGACCGTATAACCGCCCTACTTGTGTCAAAGAGCAGTGCACTCATGTTCTAATTCTAAAAGAAAGTTCCATCATGCATTATTCATCCCCTTCACATTCCCATTCTCCCCCTTTCTTCTGATCCTTAATCCCCGCCACCACCGCCTCCATCTCCTCCGCCGCCGCCTCCTCCGCCATCACCGCCTCCCCAACCTCCGCCGTCCCCGCCGCCGCCGCCGCCGCCAGAGTCGCCGTAGTAGTATCCACCCGCCGCGCCGGCATCACCCCCTCCGTGGTGGCGTCGTACGCCGCTCGAATGACCCGCGCGGTAAGGTCGGGAGGGTTTGCTTGAGAAACAGCCCATACTGAGTTTGTATTGCGGAGGTGGATGTGTTGAGAAGTATCTTCTGAAGAAGTGCCAAGCTGACGTGCTGATGCCTGCGTCACAGGGGCGCGCGGCGTTAAACGAACGGCGCACTAGAAGTTGAGTTGGTTCTGCTTGCTATGTTCGCTTTGCAAGGGGTTCGAATATGAATGATACTGATGTAGGTCTGAGAATATGACTGTGGTAGATGGTAGATAGATGGTGAGAAAGTGGAGAATGAAGCGCCTTTATGCGGTTGCTCGTGCAGCCCTCGTGGCTGTGCGCGTAAGCCGTGTCCGGGTGATGTGAATCTCACCATTCAACAACGGCATCGCATCTGCACCACATCGAATACGAGACGTCCTTGCGGCCTTTGACTGTTGCACGTGGGGAGATCCCGTTTGAGGCGCTGTGTACCAGAGAACAAAGAATGCAGATCTCGGTCACGCATGCTCGCGATACGGAATACGATCGTAGCAGGATTGGAGTTTGCTGAAGGCAGCCACTCAGAAGAACGAGAATGGAGATGCACAGCTAGGCAGTCGAATTGGAAACAACAAATTGGCCTGTGAATATCCCTCTTGAACGTTTTTTTTTTCCAAACCTAGCGTGCAGTTGAAAATCACGTGTTACGATCACTCTAACCTACCAACCATACCAACGCAAATTCCGGCACTCCCGCCATTTGACAAAGGGCAGACTTCTCAGTTTCGTCAACAACCGGTGACACAATCCTTCCCAATCAGCACAATGAATTGCGACTAGGGAGATCCCGAAGCGAAAGCTTTCCGTGCTCAAGTTGCATCGAGTCACTGGTTCGATCTCTGCGGCGCGGCTCAAAATACTCCCCGTTACCCCATTTATCGCATTCCCTCGAGACAGGCGATTTTACTGGAAGGACAAGCAATTTCGCTGGCAGGCTACTGAGCGGCGGAGGGGGATTCCTAGTGGTATGCGATACGCGAACGTTTGACATGCCTTCATGCGGCACAGTCGGTGTGCGTTTCGTGAGCATGAGACAGTACCGGCGGCCTATAATTGGATTTGCAGGACGAGGGTTTGTAGCAGGGTACAAGAATGGCGAAGTCGGAGGGGGAGTCTGAGATGTACATTGAGGAAGCTGTTCCTTGTGTGGATATTGGGGTATCCTCTTGTTGCGCCTTTCCAAAGCTTAACCCCAATAAACTTAATTCGAATGATGCGCGATGCTTGTGGTTATAGGAGAGTGCTGTAGTGGACAGTGGACGACCATATCAACTGTAAACCTGACATCCGTCAGCATTCAATGTGGCGCTAGAGCATAGCTAGAGAATAGCTGTAGAGCACATCTCACGTTTTGAGGCAAGGCTCCTAATGCCGCACCCAAACCGCTTGCCCTCTTCACCTATTCCCACCTATTCCCCTTCTCGACCGGTGTGACCTTCGGTATTGCCTTGCGCAAGTCTTCTTTATCCTTCTCCGTGGGCACCAGGCCTAGCTTCTCTTCTACCTTGTCCGATAGAACGAGCCCCAGGCCTGCGTATGCCATGATGCCGACGCCGACGAGGACGCGAGTCTTGGGCGCGATCCCTTTGTACCACCTGGGTCGATTAGCAAGGGCGCTCAACGGGAAATTGAGAGGAAACGCACTGCCAGACGGGCATGGTGACGGCCACGGCTTGTGAGCGGTGGAGTGGAGGTCGAGAAAAAGCTCGGAGGATCGGCAAGCGCGACCTCGAATGCCAAGCATGCCATGGCTACGATTTCAATATCGGGAATCTCAGGACACGACACTCACCACATCCCCAGCAGCTATCATCACCGGCCGGAGGAAGCTCTATTCGCCGGATTGCTGGCTGGCTCGCCCTCTTGCGCGCTTCGACGTCCGAGCAATGACGCGTTAGCTTAGGACTCCTCACCTCCGCAGAACCTCCGCATCGCGTGTACCCCATGGTTCCGCAATTTCTACGCCCTCAGCGAAGCCAATTCCTTCCCTCGGGCTAACGCCCTCTCGCGGCCCAGGATGCCCGGTTTCCGCCGCTGGGGCCGGTCTAAGTTCGAGAAGAACCCCGAATCGTCCTTCAAGCTCCTCGCCGCCGTCCTCGTCATCACCCTGTACCTCATTATCAAAGAATTCTCGCACCCGACTATACGCACCGAAAGAGCACCCTCGTACGGCGCGCGCATCCAGTATGCGGACTGGCAGAATGGGACGGATAGGGCGGACAAAGAGAAGGCAGAGAAGGTCCGCAGTGCCATGAAATACACCTTTTGGAAGTATCGCCAGCACGCATGGGGCTGTGACGATATATTGCCTGTCTCGGGCGGCAACTCTACATCGAGAAATGGCTGGGGCGCCTTCATCGTGGACTCGGCGACAACGCTTGCGCTGATGGGGCTGTGGGACGAGCTCGCGCTTTCGGTGGAACACATTGTCACTGTCGACTTCACGACAGCTGAGGACCTCGTGGATCCGTTTGAGACGACAATTAGGTACCTGGGCGGTCTTGTTTCGCTGGTAGACCTCTGCGATGCTGGCATAATACCGGAAAACATCATCACCCCAGAGGCACGCGACACCATCCTCGAGCAAGCCGTTGCCCTCGCCGGTGCCCTAGGACCGGCTTATGACACGCCAACCGGCATGCCCTGGCCCCGAGTTAACTTTAGCATAGCGCAGGGCTCCCCTGATCCTCCGTCGCTCTACATCGAGAATCCGGATAAGCCTCGATACAAGAATACTGTCATCGGCCCTGCCCGCACCGGCTCGTCCATTCTCGAGACCCGGTCATTGAGCCAGCTCACTGGCAACCCTATATACGCAAAGAACTCTACTCTTGCTTGGGCGCCGCTCGTGTGGTCAAAGTGGGTGGCGCCCTGGCCTGGAATGGTCGACGCACCTATTGATATTGTCACCACTGCGCCCGTAGGCCGTCAGCGGCACTGGGATGGCGGCCACGATTCGTACTACGAGTACCTGGTCAAGATGACCCTCCTCGCTCCGCCATCTGATCCCTATCTCTCAAACTACAAGGCAACGTTCCTTGATGCCGCCTACTCCTTGCGCAAGTATCTTGCGACTCGCTCCGCATCGGCACCTGACCACGCCATGCAGCATCTCTTCATCGGTCGCCAAGACGAGAAGTGGTATCTGAACCGACAAGGTCACCTTGCTTGCTTCGCGCCCGGAACTATTCTTCTTGCGTCCAAGTTCTACGACGAACCCTATCTACGCACTTTTGCTTTGGCCCTCCTGGAAGGCTGCCACCACACGTATACCTCTACTCCCTCCAAGATAGGCCCTGAGAGCTGGTCCTGGATACCTGAATTTGGATACGATGACCCCATCTACACTCCTGATACAACCCGGCAGGTCAAAGAGTGGAAAGCCATGGGCTTCTGGAGCACCTCGCCGCAATATAAAGGCCGGCCCGAATACGTCGAGTCGCTCTTCTATGCCTGGCGCATGACGGGCGAGCAGCGCTATCGCGACTGGGCATGGGAAGCCTTCTCGGCAATGGATAAGCACTGCAAGGCTCCGTACGGCTACGCGCAGTTGACCGACGTCTTCAGGGTGAAGCCGGAAGAGTGGAGCGGTCTGGGATACGGAAGGTGGATCGACATGCAGGAGAGCTTCTGGGCGGCTGAGACGCTCAAGTATTTGTACCTGACGTTCAGCGACGCCGATGTGGCGAGCCTAGACCGGTGGGTGTTCAGCACAGAGGGTCACGTATTCCGCATGATCAGATGAAGTGAGTTACATTGATTCTATCCCGATGATGATACCCGCAATGACGATGCAACGACGATGCAATGATGATGAACAAATTCTCCCTCCGCATAGCCTGCTCTACCTTGACTTCTCACCGGCCTCGAAATCCACCCACAAGTCCCAATCCACAGCATCCACCTCGGCATCCACGTCGGGACCAAGCGTTTGCTGCATAATACACGCGGGACCCTCCTGTATGCTCCTCGACCCCATCTGCGCTGAGGTGCCCGACCCGGACGCCGTATCCACCCCAGTGAAGTCCCCCTGCTCTGTATCCCAAGGCGACTGCGGAATGCCGGGCGACACATCCAGCGCCGTGGAGGCCTCCGACGCCTTATAACCAGACGACGTATACCCAGAATCCGGATATCCAGGCGACGCCAGCGCAATGACGGACTACGTATCCAGCTCCGGGAAGGGGAACGGGAAGGCCTCCAGATCAGCGGGCGACGCTTCCTTGATGGTCTCCGCAGTTGTGGCGGCGGGGTCTGCGCAGGAGCCCGCCTAGAGGGCCTCACGGCCTTGTCGCTGCCCGATTTCTCCGCCTCCGTACGGGCCTTCCTGGGTGCCTTCACGACCCTATCGCGCTTCGGCTGTGTACGGCTCCTGGCGAAGTCCTTCCAGCCCCTAGGGATATCCTTACGCAGACTTACCTCCGTCTTCATGAGGTCCTCCGCACGCGCCCGGAGCCACGTGAGCTGGTGGTCCAGCTCCTGGACGAGCAACCCCAGGGCATTGGCTGCTACGAAGCTGCGATAGCGACTGAGCAAGGGCAGTTCCTCGGGGCGATATATACTCGTGGTCGGGCGGTGAAGGGTGTTCCGTAGGTCTACCTTAGCATCCATGACCTTTGTGATGCCATCCACGGTGAGGTAATCCATGGGGTTGACGGTAGCAAAGCCCTCGACCCGCCAGGCTTCTCGGAGAATGGACTCAGTGGTGCCGGCCGGAGGTGGGTGTGGGACCGGATACAGCATGGCGGGCTGAGGGACGCCCATGTGCTGTTGGGTGCCACCCGCGTGCTGCTGGGCCCCACCCATGTGCTTCTGGCGGACGCCCATATACTGCTGAGGGACGCCCGTATGATGTTGAGCAGCGCCCATATACTGCTGGGGGCCACCCATGTAATGCTGATGGACGTTTACCTGCTGCTGTGGGACGCCCGTGTACTGATAGGGGACGCCCATGTACTGCTGAGGCACGCCCCTGTTTTGAGGGTAGCCCATGTCCTCGTCGGGGGCGGCCCATGTTGCGCTGGTGGAAGCTCATCTTTTATTAGGGTCTGAACGTCCTCAGGCTGTCAGATACAGAAGCCGGGTTAGAAAGAGGAATCACTTACTACTATTGTCTGCTGGGGCCCTTTAGGCTCTGAGTTGTGAAGTTGAAAAGAGTGTGGAGGCCTTTAGGTTGTTAGTTACAGAGCCGAGCCGGAAAGAGGGATCGCTTACTATGGTTAAGCCGAAAGGGTGCCGAAGCTCTTCAGGCTTTGGGATGTAGAGGTTGACGTGAGCAGGAGGATTACTTGCTGCTGTTGGGTGTAAAGAGTGCTGAAGCTCATCAGGATGTTAGTTGCGGAAACCAAGTCAAAGAGGAGGATCACTTACTACCGTCGAGCGGAAAATGTGCTGAAGGTCTTCAGGCTGTTAGATACGGAGTCCAAGGTGAAGAGGAGGATTAATTACTAACGTGTCGTGGAAAGTGTGTCGAAGCTCTTCAGACTGATCTATCCGAAGTCGAAAGCGGGTGTGTGAAAAGTCAGCTGAAGCTCAACAGGTAGATTTCGGCTGCACAAAGGTGGTCCGGTAGGAGGGAGTTGAGTTGGGCGGTTGGAACATGGCCCAACACACATGCGCGGGCAATTGTCTCGCTACTCGAGGGAGTAAATGTTGCATTAAAGAGGAGGGAGACGTCTACTTTCTCTCTCTCCTCAAGCTCCAGAGATTTGAATACCATTGCATGAGTTACTCTCTTACGTCTCGCATCGCCACATTTTTCTAAATCATACGCCACAAGAAGGGTATGCTGCGCATTCTCATATTCTCAGGCTCTTTTCTCACGGACTCGAAGTCTAGCTTTCGCGAGTACACGTGCGTCCTACCCCCTCGCAAAAGGTTCACCCTACCAAGAGAGAGAAAGGAAAGTCCTCTGGATGCTTATTCCATGGATGCAGACAGAAGGCCGACTTATGGATCGAGCGTGACTCTAACTCCGACATACGAATTCTTGCTCAACAGGGATCCCAGCGGTTTTCAGAGACAGAAGTACCCTGGGCGACCTTCGCAGGATAGCTGAAGCATGGTTTGTGAGTTTGTGGCTGTGCTGGTGGGTTGAGTGGGAGTCGAATTGGGCATATGGATTGTTGCTCAACAGGGTCCGTCAAGTTCGTTTTGGGAGGGTCAGCTGATCGGAGATGCAAGAATTAGCGAAGGGCGAGGGCGAAGGCGGTCTAAGCCATACCGGGGCATTCTTCTCCGGGGAGAGAACGACGGACGACGGCATTTGCGGGTTGACGCAACGTTTTTTAGTATCTAGGGAAAGCTGCTCTCGGAGGTGTTAGAGGTATGCGCAAATTTCCTTGATACGCAACGGAACATTTGCTAATATTTCTAGCTACGTTCACGTGCCCCCCCTCCCCGGACCCGACCCCGCGCGCCTCTATTCGCACCAGCACCCTCCCCTTTCATATAGAAAAGTCATTTACTTGCTCCAAAAAAACCACTCCAGGAGGCTTCAACGCATCGAATCCGCCAAGCATCAATCAGGCCCCCTTCATCCTGTCCAGGTCCGTGATCAGGCTATCTATGATTTTGAACATCTCCTCCGCCAGCCGGCGCCCTTCTTCTCTCCAGCTCTCCTCGCAGAGCCGTCCGAAGCGATCAGGGTGCCAGCGTATGCGCTCCTGCCTCAGCCACTCATAACTATACAGACCCGACGCTCGAAGCAGTCTCTCGACGTCGTGCTTGCAGGCGCGGAGGCCAGCGGGGTCGGATTTGTGCGGCGTACAGGCGGGTAGGGCGCATGTCGTTAGCGCGGCGGGTGGGTGGGGAAATGTTGTTAAGAGTTTCGCGTTGGAAGAGGTGGAGCTGGTGGCTGGTATTCCGGCCCTAGAGGATTGGGAGCGGATCTGGAGTTTCTTGGGCGCGCGCGGTCGAGCTGGTGTTCCTTTCGCGTTTGTGGGAGGTGATGGGGTTGCTTGGGACCGTGCGGCGAGCGCGGAGGCGAAGACAGAGGCGGTTTCTGTGGCCCATTTCTCATAGAGAGCTTGCGTTGCGGCGTCTGGTGTCGTTTCTTCGGGCCTGGGAATGGTACTACTGGCTTGCTGGTGGTGGTAGCCGTTAGACTTCGGGGGCGGCTTTGCTTTCGATTTGGGCTTGGAGCGTGCGAAGAAGTTGAGCGTAAAGGCTTCCAGCGCATCTTCATTGCTATCGTCGATGCTGCCCGCCCACGTGCCGTTGGAACGGATCGCGATGAATTGGTCGGGCGTCGTTGAGTCGAGTGATAGATACTGCATCTCCTTCATTAGCGCAACCTCCTCACCTACGCGGAAGAGAGAAAGCACTTACGGAAAGCTCATCCCAGCTGAACCTTCTCTCAGCCCTCCACTCCTCTACCGTCTCTTTGAAGATCGGCCACGTCTCTTCTCCACCTTCGGATCCTAATCGATACGCCACGTCGCCGTATTCGCTAATCGCGAAGAACGCATCATCTAGTCCCCAAGTTGCGAGGCGCGGCGGTCCGGCCTTCCAGCCAGAAGGCGTGAGCCATGACTGAAAGGTGTCTTCCAAGCATGACGGTAGCCCGGTCCAGCGGATAAACGTTGGGTCCCAGGCTACAAAAGATCCTAGAGGACCGAGAAAGCTACGAAAGTGTGGCGATGGCGTTAGTGTAGACAACACGTCTTTGAGTCTTTCCGGGGTCGAGCTTCCCCAACCTGAACCTGTCAGAAAGGGTCCACCGAAAGAGCGACCGAACTGGTTATGTCCACGGCACCTACCGAGATTGTTCTTCCCGCCTGTATCCTTGAAGCTCAGGACCCAGGATTGGGGGACAGGTCCTAGAGTAGCCCAGTGTACGTCGAGGACGCTGCCGCCGATGATGAGATCGTGGAGCGAAGGGGGGAGATTCCGGCTGCTCCGAGATTAGATAGTGGGGTTTGAAGACAAAGGGGGTGTTATACTATCGCAACCGCTCAAAGCTTTTCGAGACGAAACTGTTTTCAGGGCCGAAGGAGAAGAACGAAGTGTTGCTGGAAGTAGCGCTCATGCTGGGATACTATTGGTTGGCTGTGAGAAATGACGTCATCGCTTGAGGAACCGCATCACAGTAGAAAACGAGCTTCGAAGTAGTTACGAAAAAGCAAATAGAAGGAGATACGGCAGCTTTGCAAAAGAGTGGTTTGTCTGCATAATATGAGGCTGGAAGCGGATTATTTACAGCGCAGCAAGCTTGAGTTGGCGTTGATACTTGGCCGGACCCTTGTGACGATCGCGCTTGGCGGGTGAACGTCTTTCCATCATCCGATCTTCGATCTCTGATCTCTCCCCTCTTCCTCCCGTTCTATTTCATAACTCCTTCTCGATATATCTGTAACTGCCCAAGTCCTTTCGCTTCTCCAAAGAGAAGCTGCGTACTACAATGTGCGACACGACCTTCACCTTCGGCCAACGTGGCGACCACTTCTTCCAATGCCCGTCTCTCCAAGACCAGTATGTCCCCGGTAATTCCGCGACATAGACCTTATCGCCTAACCACAGCATAGCACCCGTCTGCCCAAGAAACTCACAAGTTTCCTAACTTCATCCCAACTTCAAAAAGTCCACCACATAACCCTCGGTTTCGAGAATAGCTTCCTGATAACCTATCGCGATAAAACTGGACACGACCACATAGAATCCCGCGGTCTACCCCCCGAGCTTGAGAATTTCCTCTATGCCACTCCCCCAAACGGCGCAACTACCCGCAACATCCCCAACCTCCGCCTAATCCTCGGGCCCTACAACACCTCTTTCTTCGTGCACGACGGCTCCTCCTACCTCTGGATGAACCTCCCGCAACCCCTCCTCTCCGCTCTTCAATCTCGCATCAAAAATGGCTCCTGGACCGACAAACCACGCATCGTAGCCCTCGGTGCAGACGGAAACTTCCTCCTGATCACCGAGAAACACGCTGCAGTCTGGGACCTCTCGCACTACCGCACAATCTCCTCGATGCTGGAATACTCCCGCACGCAAGACCGTGGCATCGAAGAGATCCATGCCGGCACGCTACATCCGTATCGGTATCAATGCTTCGTCGCGCAGTCCCGGAACGGTACGCTGCTGCATGAGAATCTGCCGCCGCATCAGGTTGCGGGCGTGGAGGGTATGACAGCGGCGGTTATGCGGGATACGAAGGAGGCGGAGCGGAAGGCGAAGGTGGAGAGGAGACCGAGTTTGCAGCAGCGGGCGAGTTTGACCAGAGATTGGGGAGAGAGGAAGCAGGAGTTTAGGGCGCAGGCGAACGGGCTGAGGCTTAGTTTGAGCTTGAGTGTTAGCGCGGCGGGGATTGCGGGTGGGATAGGCAAAATGTTGGGATAGACGAGTGTTATCAATAAACGGTGAAGTGTGCTCGGGAGGGAGAGCGGGTTTCGGATTTTGGCATTGTATATTGTGGGCTCTCAAGCGCTGACTACTGTGATGGAAGAAAGATGACAGAGGAGAGATAGATAGCCAGGGGGAGTAAAGGAAACTGGAGAATAATGACAGGGACTAAGATCACATCGCAATATAAAACAAACTAATTTAAACATCGACCAACGCGACACATGAGCAAGAAATACCCCCTTCCAACCATCTCCCTACCACCTCATCAACACTCATCCAGGATCGGCACCTCCGAGCACGGGAACGGATTCGTATCTGGCGAGCACTCCGTATTGCACGTCATCCCCGGCTCTACAAACACATAGCTCGTATACTGCGTCGCCGAGAACCTCACCTGCTTCGAACCATCGCTCGGATCAACCCCATCGGCCCTGAAGCCCGCCCTACAGGCACACATGTAGCTCATGCCAAAGGGCAGGCCCGGGTCTCCACTGGCTCCGAACAGCGGAATGCACGACGTGCTCTCATCGCAGAGATTGTTCGGGACGTTCGGATTGCAGTGCGCGGGGCAGGTAGCGGGCGTGTTGATGGTCTGGCAGTTCGCATCGCAGGTCGGTGTACCGGGCGGCTCACACTGCTCGCCGAGAGCTGGTTCTAGGACGTTGTTTCCGCAGTGCGGCGGCTCGATGACGAAGTGGCAGTTGGCGTCGCAGTTTCCTACGTTGGGTGGCTCGCATTGTTCGCCGAGCGTGGTTTGCACGACGCCGTCGCCGCAGCGCGGGCCTCCGTCTGCGGTGTGGCAGTCCGCAGAGCATCCATCGCCATCTACATTATTCCCGTCATCGCAGACTTCGCCGTTGGCTAGGGCCAGGATGCCATCGCCGCAGACGCCACGGCACACTTCCCAGTAGATATCGCAGACGCGGTTTGCATCCGTGACGGTCGGGTACACGCGATTGGAGTCGAACACGATGGGGTCGATAGGCTTGAGTGGTGGGTCGGCCAGGTCTTTGGCGAAGTCACCTGGGTTGAAATGCATGATTGATTTGATGTCGTAAGTTCCGGCGTAGTAGTTTGGATCGGTGGTGAAGTCGTAGATGGAGAAGTAGCAGCCGGTTCCCACACAGGGGTCGATGCAGACGGGCGGTGGGCTAGTCGCGGTGGCGGCGACCTTGTCGCAGTCGAGCGTGAGATATGAGTCGCGATCGGGCCTCTGGTGCTCATGCATGAGCCCAAGAGCTGCGGGAGGTGTTAGCCTGGCAGGGCGAGGTAGGGGATGAGGGACTTACTGTGGCCGATGGTGTGTGTATACCAGTAATCTGTTTCGGGAAGGTCCGGCCTACCCAGTTGTACTTCAGGGAATGTTACCCTGCCAATGTACGAGTATGACACGCTGTCTTCCACTGCGCGAACCATCAGAATGTCAGGCTGATTGACGCTGTTGTCCGGCTCAAGGATGAACTGCAGGAAAGGAAGCATGTTGGTCCATCTCTTGATGGCCTCCTCAAACTTGGGCCCACGGCCCGACGCCGTCGTAGCGTCTTCGTATTGATATCGGATGACGCCGAAGGGCCACTTGCGGGAGGTTGCCAAGGGCCAGATGGAGTAGGCGCGTTTTGCATTAGTACTGTTGCCGGTTGAAGCTTCGAGGATCTCGGTTTCGGTGCCAAAGATGACATCGCCGTCAATGACGGCTTTGTCCCTGCTGACGAAGTAGGAGACTGTGCGGGTGGTTCCTTCCGGGCATTGGTCGTCGTTCAGGCAGCTGGTGTCGTTGGTGAGGAGAGGGTTTGGGGCGAAGTGAACTTCGAGCGTCGTTAGGTCTTTCGGTTCCGCCCGAGGAACCGTGGCCCCGTTGACCGTCTGTAGAGACAGAAGAAGAAGGGGCGGCAGAGCGCCCAAAAGGCAGGATACCATGACTATTGTAGGGGTGCTTTGACTACCTAGGTATGAAAGCAGGTATGAAGATAAGTAGTCAACCAGAGAAAGAAGAAGGTGTTGATGAACCTCAAGTAAACTGATTGAAGAGCATAATGAACGACGCACTTATTTATTCTTCCCAGCTTAAGAGCAGCCTTATCGAGAAGAAATGCTAAATATGGGTGTCTCTTACCTATACCACCATTTACGACACCCAAGCGCAGACTTATCCGCGAGACACTGAGGTGATTCGACGTCTCAAGAGACCCTTCCAGGCAGTGCCAGATCACAAGATGCTGAGCTCGACAATATTCAAGCCATTTCGTTCAGACTCGCTCAGCTGTCTGAGCAGCACTCGTCGCTGCCATCGTTGCCTTGCGAGCTGCGGAGTCGTCAAGACGTGGAGGGCCTGGGCAGCGGCGCAGCTGGTGTTGTTTACCGTCGAAATGACCCGGTTCTCGTCTGAAGTTGAAGTACCAGAATGTAGTAAGAGACATCACACCAGACTACGAAATTCTGATTGGTTGCCATTTCTCGTGTTGACTGGCGAGCTGCAAAACTCCGATCACGTGGCGGTCGACCTGGGTGTCTCTCTTTCGAACACTGCAAATCCTTCGATTCGCGGGCTGTGAGTGCGGCTGTATCGCCAGCACTTGAAACACTCCGCACATTCTCTCAGGTGGTAAAGATAGATAATACGGGTGTGAACTTGGCAGCGAGCGGTCTCGTGGAGGATGGCTCAGCCTCCACTACGCGCTTGAAAGAATCAGTGGAGCGGCAAGTCCCGTGCATGCCAGTAGACAGAGACGACGGCGCTCTAGTGTCGTGTGCTGGTGCGTGGACATTCGGCGCTGTCACGTGTGGCAGATCCCGTACAGTCCGATAGCGAGGTGCTTGCATCGGCGTCTAACTCATGAAGGCTTCACTAGCCAGTCAATTCTGGATAGTACCCAAGGATATCGACGACCTTTGGCTCTGCGTAGCGGTCTCCGGAAGAAAACATCCGGTTTGGAGCTGCGGAACATGGTGGGCAAGGCTCACCTTGACACCGACTGCGGGAAAGCGACTAACTGCAGGAATGAAGATTCATCCTCATGTTCATGAAGGACGCTCGAAGACGCCCCCGGCCGTCTACGGGTAGGTCAAGTGCGTAAACGCGCTAATCCAGATCCGGAATGGTACAGAAACGCGAGAGCGCGTCAGCCCTCCTCCAGGGCCAGCGCTTTCACACCTCCAGCAAGCACATCGCACGAAGCAGCGCTCACCCACGCAGCTACTATGCAGTCCAACAAGCGCCCGCGCTCGTCCAGCATCGACGATGACGTCCAGACCTCGTACAAGCGGCTTCGCGCGTATGTATTTGCACCCCGCCAATTCCACAGCCCTGGCTAACCGTCGCAGCATCAAATGCTCCGAGCTTGCTATTGAGAAGAAGTGAGTCGGGTGCCCAATAAAGGGATCGGCCGTTTTGATCGCGATCCAGAGTCGAGTCCATCCAGGAGAAGATCGAGAAATTGTGCAAGAAGCGCGACCAGTACGTGAAGAAGGTGGAGACGTTGAAGGCCGGGTACGCGTCCCCCTGTTTCCACTCAGGAGCTTCCGCTGACCCTCCTACAGCCCATTTGAGCAAGCCATCGTCCCGTACGCGCAGTCGTCGACGCTCGCGCTCGTTGCTCAGATGCGGACCACACTCCCCCGCGAGCTCAGAGACATCGTGTACGAATTCCTGTGGTGGAACGAAACGGGGGACTTACGCTTCTGGACCTTACAGAACATCCTTTTTGCGCCGGACTGCATAGAGAAGCCCTGCCAATGCCTTCGGAACCGGAAGATACCAACGTTCGTCAACCCGGCATTCGTCGGTCCCGAAATCGCGCTTGAGGCCGTTGAGAGCTTTTACAAAGTCTTCGTTGGACTGCCTGGTTTTCCCATGGCGCTCGTCCGATGTCTCGAAAACATCAAGTCCCTAGTCTGCAACGACGTCTTCCACGTTGGTCTAGATCCCGCGACCGTCCTCCGAGAAGCAAGGCTTGAGATCCACGTCGAAGATTACGTCACGCTCGGTCCGCCGTACACCCACCAGGACAGCCTGAAAGAGTACTTCGAGCCATTGCTGAGGGTCGTCAAGAAGTCTGGCTTCCAGCTGAAGATCAACCTAACGCAGCGCCACATCCGGCTCAACGTGCTCGCGGAGTTTCTCCCAGTCCTGCAGCCCATCAAGCAAGCTTTTGATGCCGAAGGCGCCCACGTTACAATCAAGTTCCAATACGACGGCGACGCTGACGTCCAATGGAACCTCAACGAGGCCGTCGCCGCGCCCTCTGGCAACTGGAAGGAGGATCTGATCGACTACTTGGAAAGCGTACGTCCTAATTGCTCGAGCCGACGCTAAGCCCCAAAGTACTGACATATATGCATCAGGAGCCCGATTTTCCCGGCCACCATCGCGACTACCTCGACGAGAATAACTCGGATTATGATCCGGATGAGTACTGCGGCTCCAGCGACGACCCCGACGAAGATGATTCTGAAGTGGGTTGGGATAGCGAGTTCGCGGATTTTTGTCCGTGTGGCTGCGGGCGAATGCTCGACGAGGATGATTTGGATGTGTATTTCTAAAACCTCGTTTACGCACTCATCCGCCGTTGACATCTTGAAGCTTTGCTGCTATTGCCGGCTTACATTGGAGGGGGATTATGGTGTCTGCCTCGCTGCTGGGAATATTATGGGGAATAATAGAGTGTACGGGCAAAATACCATCAGAGGGTCAGTAGCAGGACTACGGCATGGCCTACATACCCTTCTAAGATTGTATTTACATACAGTGTTATGATCCGGGTTTTAAAGAAGGAAGTCAGCATGTGGAGATGGGAGGTTCTTGCTAGATACCCTCTTTCAGACACTGCTCGATCTCGAATGCTCTTCCTACTACTCGCAACGATTCCCTCGCTCGCAGCTTGCCACCTGTGCATTTCTTTACAGCGTCCTACCTAGGTAGCTTCCAGCCTCGCTAGCGAGTGCCGCGCCGTCCTGTCATATCTTCGGAGCGATCCACTTTCATTGCACTGAGCGTTTGAGAAGGCGTGGTGTAAGCATGATACAGATTCCGAAGTCAGAACACGCTATCTAGATCGATAAACAAATCCTGCCAGCCCAGGGGCACATGCTTCAGATTCAAGCCCGGAAAGTCCCATTCAAAGACAAATTCGCTCGGCGCGTAGCCTTGGAACTCATCCTCCGCGGGCCCTGTATCTCCCAACCCCGCGCCGGCAAGTCCTACCATAGGGTCCGGCTGCTGCTGCTGCTGCTGCTGCTGCTGCTGCTGCTGCGCCATATGCTCCCTCAGCGCACTTTCGCATTTCTCGATGCTGGTCTGCAGGATCTGGAAGTACGCGATGTGGCCGACGGTTATCTTCTTGAGCTGTTCGAGCACCTTGTGCGCGTCGTGGAGGAGCAGTATGACGGAGGGCAGAGGGTCGCGCAGCAAGAGAGCGAGCTTGAGCACGAGGAGGATGGAGAAGGCGCACTTCGCCCAGACGTAGTCCATTGTCCATTTGAAGGTTGATAGATACGCTGCTGGCGGTGCCTGAGTAGGTGAGCCGGCAGGTGAGGGCGGCGACGACGAGGCCTCGAGCAGATGGTGTAGGTGCCGGACTGATGCCTCCTTGGCGGTACGAACCATGTCGCGCTGGAGGTCGCTCATGATGGCGATGTTTTCAATGCCACTGTCGGATAAAGCTTTGAGATGGAGAGTGATGAGCGCCCACTCGTACTGGACGTGGAGATTCGACAAAGCGAAGGCTCTCTGATGGACGGCTATTTCCGAGGAGATTATGGCTGTCCATTCCACTACCCAGAGCGATAGCTCAACGACTGTATCTTGCACCGTGGATCTCAGGACGGATTCGTCGTCTGGTAGTGTTGCACTCGCAATATTTCTGTACGCATTGGAACGGATGATGTTGAGCTCTACTTGGGACAGGAGTCGTATATCGACGGCTGTTCGGTCTGGGTGGTTCACGAGAGCGCGGATTCGTCGAGAGGAGGTGCGCAATGTTATGCCAGGAAGCTTGCCGCCATCCAATGAAAAGCTACGCTATGAGGTCAACGAGGGTCTAAAGCGGATGTATGTAATGGAAGTGGTCCCCTTACAAGAGTTCGAGATTGCAGACACCATGCCAGACCCTCGCGAGGCGATATAGTTCCCTCTCTTCTGCACCTGCTTGCCCTCCTCTTCCTGAAGCAGTCGTCATCAGCCGATCGACGGCATTGGGAAGTCCCAACTGCAAGGCGAATCTTAATGCGATAGCAATAAGAACCATCCCGTTTTCCGAGTAGCCGGCCATAACGGTGATAGCCTGCACGGTTTCGAGGCATGGTGTGCTGGCGTGGATAATGACGTTGGTAAGGTGTTCGCGAAGGCTAGACTGGAGTCGGTGGTAGACGAGTGAGTCGAACCCTTCTTCGGCCCGACATCCAACGGTCACGATGCTATCGAAAAGGAAGGCGCTGCGTGATGAGACGGAGTCGAAGGTGTCGTGCCGCTCGCAGAAAATTGGGATGAAGTAGTGCTGCGTGCGTCAGTCGGTTGTGCGATCCATCAGGAGTGCATCGTACGCTGCCAGAAAAGAAGCTAGTGCCCATTAGTGACCGGGAGGACTCTCGTATGGAGGTTCGGCAGCACACCTCTGGAACCAGAAAGCGGCCTGTTCCCAGTTTATCAGCCCTTTCTCGACCGCGCTGGCGGCTGTGCTGGGTGGAACCAGTGTCTGAGAAGCCAGCATCCCATTTGCCAAAGCAGGGAGAGACGATCCATACCCAAACATCTGAGCAGGCGAAGTCCCGCCCACGGGGTCCGGCGGGCCACTAGCCGTCGAAGGCGTAGACAGCGGCGCCGGAAGTGGCTCAATCCGGCCTACATGGTTTCTCTCAACAGCGCCCAAGCTAGCTTTCAGTGCGGACAGCTCAGCCTCAAGCCTCTCTACTCTGGAGAAGTTGGCATGCTCGGCCAAATCGAAGTACTGGCAGTCGGCATCGTTCCGGGTGCATCGCTCGCACGGGCGCTGGCCAATGCATCGGACTTTGGCCTTTCTGCAGGCCAAACATGCCTTGATGGCACGACGTTTGCGTGGTCGCTCGGTTGGCGTCGATGGGTCCATCGGTAACTTCGTGCGAGACGAGGACCCGGCGGCGGACGCTGGATTTTGAATGCGGAGACGGTGCGGGGGAGAACCTTGGAAGGTTGAGTCATGGATGCGACAGGGAGTATGGGGATATGAGTCATGATTAGACCGAGCAGCGTCCCTCAGGACCAATCCTCGAACAATTCTGTGCACTTCATGAAATCTCGCTAACATGTTGGTGCTGACATTGCTACTGTCGTTCGTATCCGGGAGTCTGCCCAGGCGCGCCGATGGCTGCAGTCATGACGTTTCCTTGCGCCGGCCGCTCCTTCCTCGAATTATCCTCCCCTGCCTCCTTCTCAATACAGATAGATGAAGTCCTCATTCTTCACATCCGTGATATCGTCGAACGCCTTGTCACCAACACCGCCCTCGCTCACATTCGCCGTCTCGCCTGCGTCCGCCATCTGCCGACTAGTCTCCATACTTAAATCCACAATCTTCGCTGCTTTGCCCAGCCGCTCACGGGCAGCCCCGTGCTTGCGGTTCAGTATCGTGATCCAGAAGACGGCCAAAACGACCAGCACAACAATAGCGATGAAGAGGGCAAGGTTTGCGCGCAACCCCCGTGAGTAGCGCGGTTTCTCCGAAGGTTTGAAGAGATGCGGGCCGATGATGTTGCCAGCGCTCGCACCGACGAACAGGATGCTGGTCGTAACCTTCCTCTTCGTGTCACCGCCGGTATTCTGGCCCGACCACGAGTATATCAGCGGCGAGATACCTGGGTAGAACGACGTCAGATAGTATCCGACCAGCAGTACGCCACGGTGTTCCTTCTCGCGGCCAACGACCATAAGGATGATGATGCCGATAATAGGCGGGATGCACAGGAGGATCAGAACCGGCGCCTTCTTCTTCAGCCTGGTGGCAAGCCATGCGCCGCCGAGCGTCGCAATTATTTGCACCGCACCAAAAGGCATATTGAAGAGAATGGTGGCAAATGAACCGAAGCCGAAGGACTGGATGATGAGTGGTCCGAAAGTGGTGATGCCGCCGCTGGGAATACTGTCCATGGTTAGCGAACACTCGTGATTTGACCGAATGCGAACGCTTACGATACGGCAGTGAGCATAGAGAACCACAACCAGGTTTTGAGATCAAGAAAAGCCTCGAGCACATGGTCCCACTTCCAGACGCGCGACGCGACGCCCATTTGGTTCATCCGAAGTCGCTCGACCGCAACGAGTTTCTCCTCGCCGTTGAGGAACCGAGCCTCCATGGGAGAATCGGGCATGAAGATGTAGACGAAGATCGATACGACGACAGTGAGCAGGCCACAGAAGAGGAAGATGATCTGGTATGAGTGGAGACGGTCGGAGTGTATGTGGCCCAAGCCATACGACAACAAGCTGCCCAGGATATTGACAATACCGAGCATGGCATACCATGCGGCATTTCTGTTCGTCTGCTCGGATCTCTTGTACCACATTTGTACGATGGCGATGAATGCAGGAGCTGGAATACCGTCAGTGCGTGATACCTTGGAGAGCAGGAGATGGCTACCTACCAACAGCCGCCTCAAACGCGCCCAGTAAGAACCTCGTCGCCATGAGGCCTGCGAATGTTGTCGCTCCGGCCATCCCACATAGGACTACCCCCCAAGTGAACACCATGACGCCGGTAAACTTGCCAATGGGAAGCTTGACAAGCAGCACCGCTACGATGGGCTGCATGACGAGTTGGGCCACATACACGATGGAACCGAGCCATGAGTACTGGTCCGAATCTGGATCCAAGTTCGCATCTTTGATGAGACCGAAGACCGAAGCATACGAAAGCGTAGTCTTGTCCAGACTCTGCAGAAAGTAGACGGAAAGCAGGATGGGGAGAATCACGAGGTCGATCTTGCGTAGGATGCGTTTATTGTCCTCGGGCGTTACGGTGATGCGTTCACTCGACTCCAAGAGCTCGGCGGCTTTGTCCTTGCCTTTTGGTGTTGTGGGCTTGTGGACGGATTCGACTGTGTTGACTTCGTTCTTGCTGATCTCCTGCTGTACAGGAGTGGGTACGTCTTGTTTAGCCATTGCGAACAGGAGCGGCGGCGATGAGGACGGTATCAAAGGAACTTCGCTGAAGAGCCATGAGGGCATGGAGAGCAGTAACTTATATCCGATGCCCCATGGGGTCCCCAGACAACTAAAATCCTGTTTGGTTGTAGCGTCGGCCGAAGTTACCGAAAGCCAAGAGGCGCGGTCCGAATATCGCGCCAGCGACGAGAGTACTTAAGACTTCGGCATTTGGAAGAACGCCTCAGGAAAAGGGCTAGAAATTAGAGATCAGTTACAAAGCCATCGTAAGTTATCCAGTTGGTGTCGCGAAGGTGGCGCTGACTACTTGCAGCGATTAAATCCGTCATGCCTCAGAACGAAATCGTTCCGCAAAACTTCCAAGCCGCTTTGGCTAGCAACAGCTCAGATTTTCATATCCTTCTAAGATCAGGGCATAATGGTTCAACATTTGACTTTTCGTTCGAAGCGCTAAGGCCGGGGCTTTTCCGAACAACCTTCACCTCTCCAAATCATCGGCTTCCTCCTCATCGAGCGGCGCCGGTACCCGAAAGAAATTTGGATCAGATGAAAGCTACGTCTTCATCTCCAACTTCGAAAGCCCTGAATGTTGGCGGAATCACTGCTACCGTGGACTGGACGGGCGGACCGCCGCTGATCTCCGTTGCACTTCCTGGCCAAACGACGCCCATCCATTCAGACCTCCCTCATCGGTCATACGTCGCAGATGGGTCAGGAATCGCGCATTACACACGCTACAACAAGGGCACCCTCCATGTCGGGCTCGGAGAGAAAGCAGCGCCCATGGACCTCTCGAATCGGCACTTCGTCCTTTCGGCAACGGACTGCTTTGGCTACGACGTATATCGCACAGATCCAATGTACAAGCACATTCCACTGCTTATCAACGCTACGCCAGGTGGCTGCGTCGGTGTGTTCTCCACGTCCCATGCTCGAGGCTTCTACTCCGTCGGCTCGGAAATGGATGGCATGTGGGGCCGGTTCAAGGTCTACCGGCAAGAGCACGGTGGGCTTGAGGAGTACATCATCATTGGACATACTCTGAAGGATGTCGTGTGCATCTATGCAGACGTCGTGGGCTATCCAATGCTCGTGCCTCGTTGGGCGTTCGGGTACCTCGCAGGAGGCATGAAGTACTCAATGCTCGACGAGCCACGAGCGTGTGACGCGCTAATGGAGTTTGCAAATAAGCTCAAGCGGCACGACATACCCTGCTCGGGATTCCAGATGTCATCTGGATACACAGTGGCTGAGACGGAACCCAAGACGCGCAACGTGTTTACCTGGAATCGGCATCGGTTTCCGGACCCAAAAGGTTTCATAGCCGCGTATCACAAAGAAGGCATCCGGCTCATTGCGAATGTCAAACCATATGTTCTCAGCAACCATCCGGAATACGAAAAGCTGAAGAATGCCGGTGCCTTTTTCACCGATCCCATAACTGGCGAATCCGCACAAGCACGCTTGTGGAGCGCAGGCGGTGGTGAGAGCGGAGTCGGTGGTCACATCGATTTCACCTCGAAAGCAGGATATCGCTGGTGGTACGAGGGTATTCGAGAATTGAAGCGTGTGGGTATCGATTGCATATGGAACGACAACAATGAATACACCATTCCGAATGATGGCTGGCAATGCGCACTGACCGAATCATCTGTAATCCAAGGAAGCGAGGAGTTTGGGAATGCCGTCGGTTTCTGGGGGCGGGCGTTGAATACAGAATTGATGGGCAAGAGCTCGCATGATGCCTCGATTGAAGTGGAGCCAGAGCAAAGACCGTTCATCCTAACGAGAAGTGCGACGGCGGGAACGCTGAGGTATTGCGCGAGTGCGTGGAGCGGGGACAACGTGACCAGTTGGGAGGGGATGAAGGGCGCGAACGCGCTTTCGTTGACGGCTGGCATGTGCTTGATGCAGGTAAGTCATCCTCCCCATTGCCACCGCCGTCTTCCTCTAATGTAGCTTGCAGTGCTACGGCCATGACATAGGCGGCTTCGAAGGCCCACAGCCCTCCCCGGAACTCCTCGTCCGCTGGTGCCAACAGGGCATCTACTCACCTCGCTTCGCCATAAACTGCTTCAAGACCTCGCCAGACAATAACAGCGTCGGCGATGTCATCGAGCCCTGGATGTACGAAGAAACTACACCCTTCATCCGCGCTATCATCAAGCGCCGCTACGAACTGATCCCGTTCCTCTACTCCCTCGCTCTTGAAAGCCACAAGACGGCCACGCCACCGCAACGTTGGACGGGATGGGGCTACGAGCAGGATGCTGAAGTATGGGAGAATAGGATCTTGACCGATGGAGAGACGCAGTATTGGCTTGGCGATGCGCTGCTTGTCGGCGGTGTGTTCGAGCCAGGTACTGAGACCGCGAAGGTGTATCTGCCAAAGGATTCGGCGAATCTTAGCCTCCAATTCATGGACGTCAATGCGGTGCAGGTGTACTATGATGCGGGACAGTGGATCGAAGTATCTTCCAAATGGACCGAGAGCATCCCCGTGCTCGCAAAAGTCGGCAGCGCGATTCCGGTCGGACGACCATGCCAGACACTCTCCCCAGGTGAACGCAGCAATCCCGCAAACCTCCCTCTTGACGATTACCGTGCTGTCGAAGTTTTCCCTCCAAAGGGGTCATCGGGTGGAAAGGAGTTCGTGCATATATGGTATGAAGATGATGGGGTGTCGCCTCCTCCGGCGCGTATATCCGTGTTTGAGGTGAGGTACACGACGGACGAAGACAAGGTTTATGTGGAGTTCAAGAAGGAGCTACAGCCTGGTTTTGAGCCTGCGTGGAAGGAGCTTGGCGTTGTGCTTCCCGCTGGCGATGGGAGGACGGTGGTATTTAATGGTACGGAGGCGGCGTTCGTGAAGGACGGGAAGGGTCGGACGTATTTCAAGGGAGACATTGGTCGTGCTAGCCAAACGAGCCCGGTGCAGGAGAAGTCCAAGATCTAGATGAGGGTTTGTTAGGCATCCGTTCGCCACTCATAGAATCTTAATCCACAGAAACGGAGACTGGGAGTTAGTCACGAGTCTTCTTTCATACCCGCCAAACAGCATCCGCCATCTTCGCCACCTTCCCCATCTCTTCTACATCATGCACACGCACAATATCCGCACCACCTTGGATCGCAGCCGTAACCGCAGCCGCGGTTCCCCATGTCCGATCTTTCGCCTCTTTAACCCCGGTTATCCTTCCCACAAACGCCTTCCTACTCGTGCCCACCAGCCATGGCAACCCTTGCAAGCCCGGATACTTCCTCAGTTCGCCCAACCTTCGCAGAAGCTCAAGATTATGCTCCTGTTTTTTTGCGAACCCAATACCCGGGTCGAGGATGATGCGCCACCGCCGTATACCCGCTGCTTCCGCTGCCTGCACCCGCTCGAGCAATTCTCGACCGACAGTTTCCACAATGCCATCGGGGTAGGAAGCAAGTTTGTTCATGGTCTCCGGCGTGCCGCGCATGTGCATCAAACACACTGTGCAGCCTAGCCTCGCAACTGTAGGCAGCATTTTCTCATCCATCGTCCCCGCGCTAACATCATTAACGATATCAGCGCCGGCTTCGACGGCTTCTTCGGCGACATCCGCACGGTACGTATCAACGCTAATCGCCACTTTCTTCGCTTCGGGCAGTGACCGGATGAGTTTTATAGCCGGGAGTACGCGCGCGAGTTCTTCGGATGGAGAAACTTGCACGGCGCCGGGGCGGGTAGACTGCCCGCCCAGGTCGAGGATGCTGGCGCCGGCTGCGACGTGGGTTTTTACAGTGGCGGTGAGCTTGGCGGGCGAGAGATTGAAGTGCGTCCCGCCGTCGGAGAAGGAGTCCGGCGTTAGGTTGAGAATGGACATTATGCATGTGTCGCGGGTTGAGGCGACTGCTGTTATGGCAGGGAGGGACGGGCTGAGGGGTGTTAGGGGGGATATGGGAGTTTCTGGGGGAGGCAGGTTGGAGAGGTGGTATTGGAATGAGCCTGCGGGGAGGGAGACGTGTGCTGGCAAGCTCCTTTCTGGGATTAGCTCGCAGAGGGGGCGCAGGACGAATTCGCGCTCGAGCATGAGGGCGTGGGGAATTTTTAATCTCTCGGTGGAGATTGTCTGCTCGTCGTAGAGTAGGATGTCGAGGTCGATGTTCCTTGGACCCTTGTCGATTACTCTCACGCGGCCCATTTTATTTTCTATGGCTTGCAGGGCGAAGAGGAGGGCGGTTGGAGATAGAGATGTTGAGACCTTTTAGGGGTTTAGAAAAGGGGGTTGTCACGTGTAAATAGTGAGGGAGAAGGGGAGGCTCACTTCGCAGACTCCGTTCACGAATTTGTCTTGGTCTAGGACGTACATGGCTTTGGTCTCCCAGAGGCTGCTTGTTCGGAGCACATGGATCTTCCCGGTGGCGTCCATCTCTTTGCAGGCTTTTTCTATCATGGAGACTCGGTCGCCCAGGTTGCTTCCTAGGGCGATGAATGCGCGGTGTTCCATGTCCGCAGCCTGATGGAGAAAGCGGATAGTTTGACTTAGGTGAAATTCACGAAGACATCGAAACGGACTCTGTTGTGTCCGGAAGGGAGATGCTATGGTGGAGTGAGAGTTCTGCTTCTGGACATCGGACCGGATTCGGGACGGGAGAGGTCCATCTAGAAAATTCTGTCTCCTCGGTGCCTTCTTCGCGAAGGCAAGGACTCCTTGCTTCACAGTTGGGAACGTGTAGCATCTGGATCTCGCGGTACATATGAGCATTGCAAAACGAATCGGGAAAAAAAAAATTAGAACGGTGATGTCTTTTGATAGGATCGGAGTCGGCGGAAAGTCGCATGCCGCGGTCGCTGCCGTCAACCGGTCCGAGCGCAAGTACCCCAGACTCGTGACACGCGCTAAGCCCCATGCAGATACAACCTCGGTCCACGGCATTGCTGCGCTGAAATACTCCACTCTCCGCATAAGAACTCGGCTTTCCTTCGCTCGTCTTTCATCTCTTCCCATTCTCTTATCCTCCAGACCTCTAGACACCCTCCCCTGATCACCGGCTGAGTCTACATCCCCTCCCATCACATCCACCATGGCCTCTCCACGTACGCTACCCATCGACTGCTTTCACATGCCTCTAAAGCTGACCACACCGCAGAGCAAATCCGCACAAAGCTCACCGATCTGCTAAAGATCAATCACCCCGTTCTCCTTGCGGGAATGAACGTCGCAGCCGGTCCGAAGCTCGCTGCCGCCGTCACAAATGCAGGAGGTCTAGGTGTCATCGGAGGCGTAGGATACACGCCGGACATGCTGCGCGAGCAGATTGCGGAGTTGAAGGGATACCTCAAGGACAAGAATGCGCCTTTTGGTGTCGACTTGCTGCTCCCCCAGGTCGGCGGAAGCGCGCGGAAGACTAAGTAAGTGCTGGCTGCTCTGCCGCTCATTCCCCAGCACATTGGGAGCCGAGTGTGCTGACAAGAGATCGCGAACAGCTACGACTACACCAAGGGCAAGCTGAACGAACTCGTCGACATCATCATCGACTCGGGCGCTAAACTCTTCGTCTCCGCCGTCGGCGTCCCGCCCAAGCCCATCATCGAGAAGCTGCATAAGCACGGCATCCTCTACATGAACATGATCGGCCACCCCAAGCACGTGCAGAAGTGCCTCGATCTCGGCGTCGACATCATCTGCGCGCAGGGCGGCGAGGGCGGTGGCCACACGGGAGACGTTCCCACGTCCATCTTCATCCCGACTGTGGTCAAGATGGTAGAGGGATACAAGTCGCCGATGACGGGCGAGCAGGTGCAGGTCGTGGCTGCGGGTGGTCTGTTCAATGGCCAGTCGCTTGCTGCTATGCTCACCTTTGGTGCTACGGGTGTGTGGGTTGGAACGCGTTTTGTCCTTTCGGAGGAAGCTGGTGCCCCGAAGGCGCACCAGGAGGCCGTTCGGACCTCCGGCTTTGACGACAACGTCCGAACGATTATCTTCACGGGCCGACCGCTCCGTGTAAGGAAGAACCCCTATATTGAGAACTGGGAGGAGAACAGGCAGAACGAGATTAAGGAGCTCACTGGCAAGGGCGTCATTCCTGTTGAGCATGACTTGGAGAAGCTGGGCGACGACCTGGATGATGACACTATGGACAACGCACGACCGTTCCTTATGGGCAAAGCCGCCGCCGTTGTGAACGAGAGGAAGAGCGCGAAGGAGATTGTGGATGAGTTTGTTACCGATGCTGTCAAGTGGCTGCAGAATTGTAACGGGTATATCGTGTCGAAGCCCAAGCTATAAGTATGGCTCTGAATCTTTGATGCTCGGTTGAAGTTCTGCAGGCATATTGGCGCAATTTCTTGTCCATATTAATGCGATCTTGTATTCTTCCCCGCATGCATTTCAGTTCATCGTACGTTTGACTTCCGGAAGCGCCGCTGAGCTCTCGCCTCCCGGTAGCGTTGTGGAGTGCTGCCTCGATATCTATGCGCTCATTCAAAAGCTCACTGTGCCTTGATATTGTCTCGCTTTGGGTGAGGTGAGTTCACGCTAGGTACACTCGTGAAGGCTCACGAGAACGCTAGCTTCCGCGTAATCATAGGTTCTTTTCGGCTTCGATTTCCACCGAGACAGCTAAGCCGAGTATCATGTCAAAGATATTCTACTGCCAAGTCCTCAAGCCGACTCTGCTCAGGCTTCACCGTCTCTGCACGCTAGGCGATGCACTAGCTTATAGGCGCACCACACATGCCTGCGTTCTCACCATCCTACACTCATGTGAATGACGCGGGTCTACTACTGCGGCCTCTTGCTTCAGCCGCCAAGCCAACCTAGGTCTTTGTGCGACCTCAACACCAACACACGAATCCACGATCCTCAGCACCCTCCGGTGCATCTCCACCCCGCAATGACACCAAGCTTTCCTAGTCCAACTGTAGCTCGGACAAATAATCCACAGCCTATCTCGTGACGGAAACTGCCGTCGAAACTTGAACGAGCTAAATATACGCACCTGTTCAGCTGGACAAGCCCCCGGATATGGTTAGCTCCGCAGCCACGACATCGCGAGATTCCATGGCAGAGCGCCACATCTGTTTTTGCCTAGACGGGCAGTGTTAACGGCCCTTTATCCCTCATTTGTTGGGTTTTGAGGCAAATTTTGGGCAGTGGAGGCGCGGGCTGGTCACGGGACCGGCCGCATCACTCCACCACCAACATGCAGCCAGTAGGCTTAAAGTGCATTGGTAACGGAATGCTAGACAGGCGAATAGGGCAGAAGGGCTGAGGTGTGGCATTACGGGTTTAGGGCAGAGAGGCGGAAAGACGGTGGCGCGCTGGAGAAGTGTGGCTGCGGCCGTGGTGGAGGTGCAGGCGGATGGGCGGTGAAGAGAGGCTCAGAAGAGGTATATTTTTGGGATGGGGGAGCAGGCTGAAGAGTGCAGAGTGCTGTATATAAGGGAGAGTTGATGGAAGGGGAAGAGATCATCATCCAGCAAGCAAGCAACAGATCTCCAGATCAAACACCAACAGTGCCAAAGCCTACCACCAGTTCTACAGCATTAAAGCTTCTATATCCGCTACTACTCCATACTCTCCACCCAACCCAAACCAACCAACAACAATGAAGTCCTTCGCCATCGCCGCCCTTCTCGGCCTTACTTCTGCCGCCCCCACCGCCCTTACAAAGCGCTGGCCTAGCGAACCTGCCATCATTACGCCCACCTACATCTCGCACTACAACCTCGGCACCGGCGGACTCGTCTACAACCCGGCCACCGGCGCCGCGCATTTCGACGCCCTCAGCACCATCAGCGCCTTCTCCGTGCCCGCGGGCATCGAGGGCAAGAAGTGCTCGCTGCACTTCTATCTCGACCCGACTGACAGCACAGCAGCCGTCTCGGGCAGCGGCGGCGTCCAGGTCTTCAGCACGCACCAGGTGCCACCCGCCTACGACGTCGAGAGCTGGGGCCCGCCCGGGAACCAGCGCAACCAGCACTATGGCAACTTCAAGGTGCACACTGGATACGCGAATGTGGATGACTGGCCGAGGCTGCTGGAGGACTTCAAGTGCCCCGCTGAGGGAGAGTATGGGTTTGAGGTTGTGGCGAAGTGGGCCACGGGGATTGAGTGGGATGCCGGGCTTAGTGGGCTGTATATGAAGTATGAGTAGATGGGTGGATGGTGAAGATAGAGTCGGACAGAGATAAGGATGGGATGAATGGATTGGCATAGACGGATTCGATTCTTACGCTCGCTCTCGCTCCTTTCGAGGGCCTTTTGGGATGGGTTTTATTGGAAAGGGCCGGCGGGCAAGGGCGCGTTTAGTTCTGGGTGCATTTAGCAATGGTTTTTTTACAGCGCCGCTTCTGCTGTTAG
Organism: Trematosphaeria pertusa; assembly: GCF_010094035.1. Lineage (NCBI taxonomy): Eukaryota > Fungi > Ascomycota > Dothideomycetes > Pleosporales > Trematosphaeriaceae > Trematosphaeria > Trematosphaeria pertusa. The sequence continues at coordinate 683,829 of NW_022987231.1, read as the reverse complement.
CGCGGATAATGAAGACTGCTTCTCCGAACGATGAATTGACTAGTTTTGTTGAACGTGATATGGATCTCACAAGAAGCTTTGAGAGACCAGACAGTAGCAGGAGGTGTAAGAGATGCCTAAACCCCAGGCTCGATCATGACCAGGTCGTAATTCATGCCTACGTAACGAATGCTCCACTCTATGCGTTACCACGAAAGCAAAGTCCCACCCTCATTCCCAAGCCCCAATGATGCAATGTGGCCGTGTCGACGTGAGCGAACGTATGCAACGAGGAAATGCGTCCCCTAACCACTCTCTTTTCTGAACACTCTCATCCATCTCTTCACAGATTGTGAGGATCTACCTCGACCACGGGCCCTGTATACGACTTCTTGGCCCAGATTAAGTAGTAGGCGATACTGAATAGTGCGACGAAAGCTGTTACAACGACAGCCCAGTTCATCTGAGCTGGGTCCGCTATGCGGAACTGGTTGGGCCAGAAGCTGAAGAATATGAGCAGGAGAAGGTAGCAGCACGCGATGACGTTGTTCGCAATTCCCAAGGCGCCTTTTAGCCGCCATGGGCCCCAGGTCAGACTGCGATCGTAGGATTCGTCGTGGTTCGCTGATGAGTTGAACGCCGTTAACGAAGAGCCCGGGTCGTCCATGTCCCCGCGGATTCGTCTCCAGAGGAGTAAACCGATTGCCAGAAGGTAGGAAATGTAGAAACCTTCAAGCACGAGGGATATGGTGCCGTTAAATGCCACGTTGTTTCCGATATTGATGAGCGCAAGCAGGGCGGAGAAGAAGGTGACTGCCAGGATGGAGACTACGGGGATCGTGGTGCGCTTGTCAATCTATTTGGCTTGTTAGCCACGAGATGACCTAGAAGTGGCATGGAAACCTACCATGCTCAGCGCTCGTGCAAAAGGGAGTCCTCGATCTCGCGCAAACGACCACGTCATCCGTGAGGCAGCAGCTAAGCAACCCATTGCGCTGCAAAACTCGAGAGCGACGATGATACTCGTCATGATCGTCGCGCCGGCACCGGAGCCAGTGGCGTACGTGAATATCCTCATAAAAGCTGGAACGGGGCTTTCGTCATATAGGAGTTGAAGGATATCCGGAGCACTGAAGAGTACCGCGAAGAGCATTCCCAACGCGAGACAGCCATTGATTCCTAAACTGAGAATCATGGAACGGGCGACATCGATACTGGCGTTCCTGACTTCCTCGGACATCTGATTGAGTTAGCAAGCAGATGCTGTCCGCTTCCTTATCATACTTACGTGCACTGTAGAATCCGTCCCTACAAAGGCCAGAGCGTTGCCTTGGAGGCCAATGAAGAAAGCCAAAGCCTTGCTATTCCAGCCCCCTTCATTATAGAAAGACGTGAATATCTCTTTGGCGGAATGGTGCGAAGGAGTCAAGTAAACCAAAGGAATTAGGATTCCGAAGAAGCCCAGTATGTGGATGATGAGGACTATGACCTCGATTGCCGGAAGCGCAGCGCTGACGAAGATGTTGATGAATACACAGAGTAGAAGCGTGGCCCATAGGAGAAAGGTGCCGTGCCATAGCTCCCTTGTGTATTCGTGGTTGTTGAGAGTTACTAGGTTCAAAGTGAGGTCCGCAACGAAAAAGCAGACAGCTGTCAGCGCGGCAATCCAGCCAATCACGGTAAGCCAGCCTATGCAATCAGCATCCGCATGAACTGGTTTCTGAATCATGAGGCATACCGGTGATGTAACTAAAAAATCTCCTACTTGAGCGAGGCGCAAGTAGCGATACCCAATGGTACTGTCCGCCGGCCGTGGGGATTGCACTAGAAAGCTCTCCAATAACAATGAAGACTGAGAGGTTGCCCAGCCATATGAGCAAGAAGCCATATATCAGGCCCGCAGGTCCGCCACTACTTACATTAGATTCATGTTCCAGAGGGAGATGTTTGAGGATCACTCACTTTTGGAAGCCGATCGCAAACACGCTGTTGCTGGTCAGCTCGCTGCCATCTCATTGAGGTGTGAACTTTACACTAATAGGCTCTCCCAGGTGCACATCAAACCGCAAGAAAGCCCCGTCATGCTGACCAGTCCGAAGCGGCGCTATTCGATGTTAGCACACTAAAAGACCAAGCGTGCCGATTACCGTATCCTGATGACGAACCTTTAGAACCTGCTTTTTTCCCACGCGCGCCAGCTCATACCTGTCGCGGTCGAAATCACTGGCGCCTTTCGCGTCTGATACGGAGCTCTTGCCCCTCTGACGAAGGATGTCATCGTCGAAGGTCTGGAGGTCAATGGCTTTCTCCATGGTGAAATTTCGTGACCTCTCTCCTGTGCCCGCCGAAGGCTCTCAGGAGTGAACGATACCGGATTATAAAGAGTTTGATTGCCTGGATTTGCTTTGCGGGTTCTACGATAACGAACGAGCAGAATCGGAAGGAGAAGGATAAGAGAAGGCCGTAGTACAGGACACATGTAATGCACGTCAACCTTGATATTTATCCTCTCTAGAGGTAACGTAGGCCATGTGCGCCGACACCAGCTCTTAGCACGGAGTAGCCAATGGCGTCGATCGGCAACGACGGGGCGACTTCCACGGATGTATAGCAAGCCGGCTTTTCCGATCAGTTGGGCAATCGTAGGCTATCTGCAGCAAAAGGCGGCAGCCTTGACATATCAGACATATCTTACTGCATTTTGAGATTCAGGGAGTCGCGCGAGGGCGGGCGCTGGTTCGTCCGGCGCGTCGCACGGCTGGGCTGGGCAGGCCGAGAACTGTACTCTGCGGTGGCATGCATCGGAGGATATCCCTTGCTCGTATCTTCGCCACCAGGTCAAATTGCGAATCAGATAATTTCCCGGCTATCTTCGCGCATCTCCTTGAGCTACACAGGCTATGCTTTGCAGACTGCTGATGGATCGCCCATCTGCACCATCTAGCTTGGCCGGCTTGAGGGGTTGTTGAACAAATGGCGCCAATGATTCCACCCGCAGAGACGATAGAGACTAGGGAGTCGGAAGGAGACCAAGCGCAGGGTGTGCCGTCACACAAAGCTCATGTTGTTGGACAGGTGGCATGGGGGCAGTTGCAAGCGTCAATGACGCTGACGATGACGCTGACACAGACTGTCATACCGGAGTCAAAGAGATTGAGAAGTCCCCGGATATCTGTTGTAGTACAATATGTACAGGATCTTAGGATGGAGGTGGTTGAGACGAGGAATGAAGAAGATCGGCCAAGGACGTTGGGGTTTTAGACCGGCTAAACCGTCTGAGTCTAGCGTGCCACGTGGAGAGACGCTCATCTTGAAGCCATTCACGTGAACCTCAACAACCTCCTGGCCGAAATCTGTTCGGGGCAACGCCTCAGTTTCGGGTTTCTGCTTTCCTCCCGGAAGCAGGATCCGGTCGCATCGCCACGATCGAGCCGTGTGGCCGAAACCAGCTCATCTTCCTTCGCCCTGTTCCATTTCAAGTCCGCTTGTGGACATCTGTCGCAAAAGCGAGACTTCTGCGTGTTTGGCGGTCGTACTCTGCTAAGGCGCTTTGTAGTAGATGACCCGTACACACATCGTGAATGCGCCATCTCTCGAAATTTCGTCCTCTCTAGGGCCTCCACGAGATTTGTGCTCGCGTTTCGAGGCTTTCTACTTAGGATCTCCTATGGCGACGGAACTCCCCAAGCGACGCTACTTCTGCAGAAGCCCCCCATTTCCGTCCGCCCGCCAATCAACGCTTCAGTGAGAAAAAGACAGATGGTCTATCAGTACATGATTGCCATCATGCCATTGAACTGCTTAAGAAGCTCACTAAGATTCATGACCTCGTACAGCCTGCGTAATACTACCAGCGCGCACTTCTCGCCTCCATTGTTACTTGGCCTCCAGTATCATCTCCCAGGATTTACCCCTCACCCCTGACCACCTCAATCCCATCACTATGCGCCTCTCTACTCCTCCTCTCCGCCTCCTCCCACTCCGCACAAACAACAGTAGTCTTCATAATCCGCGCCTGACTTCCCGTACTATCAGTCTCCCACCTCGCATTCTCCACCTTCTGCGCCGTTATCTCAACATCCATCTGCCCATCCGGTCTTCTCGGACCACCGGGCAAACCGGACGCAGAGTTCGCATGGTTCGTCGCACTCAGCATGGGTAGGAACCTCTTGATCCCGGTTTCATTTTGGCTTCTTCTGCTCTTTTCGTGCGCTGCTGTAGAGCTTGTGGAGCTGAGCTTGTAGGACACGGATTTGCTGCGGCTGCGACTGCGCGAGTAGCCGAGCTCGGAGGGTGTGCCGCGGCGGCGCAGTTCGTCGGCGCCGTAGAGCCCGGAGGGTATGGATTCTAGGAGAGGCCGTAGGTAGGGCACGCACGACGTAAGGATTGTTATGCATTCAATGATCTGGGTAGTGAGTGTCCATTTCCAAAGGGCGCGAGTGGGGTTCTCCGAGTCGAAGGCGGGGATGTATGCGATTTGGATCCCACTCGCTATAATGTCGCTGCGATTGGTTAGCGGTCACGGAATCAAGGAGAAAAAGCGCAAACATACAATGATCGTGCTCCGAAGAAGCCGAGGATTGTGATCTTCTTGCTCACGCTCATTTGCAGCGTGAAGATGACGTGCACAGGAAAAAGGATGAGACAAAGGTCAGTTAACATGTTGATGAGGCCCATGGCACGCCAGAATGCAGGCTACCATGTGGTCAGCAATACTTCGATTCCATCATGACAGAACATACCAAGCTCATGCAGGTGCTCTCCCGTTCGACAAATCGCCATGGTTTTTCGGTGCCACACTGAAATGCAGCGACAAACTCTGCGGCTATGCCCCACAGCGCGATGAAGATTGTCAGTCCTATGCCGAGATTGCGATGCAGATCCGAGGCGGTGAGGATCATGAGCAGGGAGATAATTGAGAGCTTCGCGAGAGCCAGGGTCGCAATGTAGAGCAGCTTATTTGCATACTCGGCCTGCAGACTGTGAGTATGCTTTCAAAAGTCAAATTTAATGCGAATGCGAAGAAGCGGACCCGAGCTGAAGATATGAGCATGCAGACCAGAAGCATACCTTTTCGTACGCCACGATCTGACTACCCGCCAATGACCTGATATCCCGTCCCAGCCCATTCTTCGTCTGGATACTGACGGCTATGCCGGAGCCGATGCTTGCAAGCTTATCGAAAGCAATAGCAGTCAGTGCGGGCCGTTGACATCGGAACATTTGCTGAGTGGAGACATACTAGGGCCGCTACCACAAAAGCATCGTCGACATCGATCCGCCTCTTCAGCGCCCTCTTCGTAACGAGCCTCGTCAAGACCGCCAGCACTGAAGAAATCAACAGCACCCAAGTAACAACATTAAGAAAAGGGCCGAGGTCTCGCTCAGAGCCCGGCTGTCGTGCAACGCGCTGGTTCGCAGAAGGAATGGCAGTCATGGCATCGCAAACTGAATCATGCCAAAGCGCTGAGCAGCAAAAAAGAAGGAAAGCCGCAATGATGCTAGGAGAGGCGGCGTCTAGCTGAAGGCTGCGCACTGCGGCGCATGGCGCTCAGAAATGTAATATTCCGGGCGTGGATTTGTGTGTAGAACGATTGCGATCTGGTGTCCCGCCCTGCGTTCAGTTGCCATGTTATTCTCAGCCCTCGAAACCGAGTCCGAAGAGGGGTTGACGAGTCTGTGGATGCCGTGTGGTACGCGAGCAGGAGGACAGCGATGCAAGGACGATCAGAGCAAGATAGTGAGCATTCTTGCCAATCAGTCGCCGTTGTGCGACGAAGCCAGCCATGCGGTCGGCATCGGTGGGTTGACTATTGCCCGACTTCCTGGACGCAGCTTTGCGCTAAGGAAGCTAGAATATACTGCTGGCCCAGGGAGACTCGAACGCATCTAGGACTGAGACAACTCCTCGCTTCATGCGCTGCTAGTTGGGATCGATTGTCTCGTCATCCATAGTGGGGCGCTAAGGCGCTGTGTAGCAATGTGGCTTACTGACTGTACCACGGCAGCTGTCGAGGGAGATTGAAGGATATTCTAGAGCGGAACAATTTGCACCGTGAAACAAATACCAATGCATGTCTGAGGGACTTCCGTTTTGGGCGGCGAAGTCGGAAGCCGGCAGCAGCCAAGGCGTGAAATGGTCATCTGACATCTCTTACACGCACTTGCGGGTCTCGAATGCTGTGCATCATGAAAATACGGTAGTCTGTACGATGTGACCCAGATTGAAGGATGCGAAGAATTTCATTTTAGTTTTGGCCCTAATGATGCATCTACAATGCACTCCAAATCCTCCAGACGTTTTAATCGGTAAGGACAGAGGGACGATGAATGAGCGTATGTTCAGACCCGAAGCCTGGTCTGACTTGCCCAGCCTTCCAATGTACCGACGCGGAAAGGCGGAAGCGCTTTATCTGGATGCGAGTACGTCAGCCCTCCTGAGATGAGATTATTCGACGTATCGACTTACTATCAGTCTCGCACCTCTGTCGGATTTTCCACTTCCATCTCGATAGCGAGAGCAATTCTGCGATGAATAGGTATGGGTCCGATCTCTGTGATATCTACAGCTGGAGCTGCTCTGGCCATGCGTTGTAGACGGTGAGCATCGAGACCAGTAAGCAGGAGTCCGCGTCGGTCAACATGTACAATTTTGTCGGGTGGAGTAGAGACCGGACGGTGCTCAATTGGGGCAGACGCGGTGCCAGTCGCGAGAGCAAGCAAAGGTAGGAGAACGATGGTGGATCGCATCGTGACGTCGTCGATTGAAAGAAGCCTGCATTTGTCAGAAGTATACCGCGATGACGGCATGATGCTACTCACAGTGCCTCGATGGTGCAATAAGCAAGACGTCTTGGTGCTTGGATGAGTGACTGGAACTAGCTACCTAGACTGCCCTGATCCTAAATAAATACCCTCCTCCTTATCACTTTGTACGATGAAGCTCAGCGACAGCACGTCCTTCGCGATCAATCATGTGGACGCAGGTGCCATGGGAAAGGTTGACCGGCACTAGGGTAGGATATGTCTCAGGTCGGGACGGCCCATCGCCGACATGTTGGTTCCACAACTACTTCTCTATGATACGCCGGAGAAGACCAAAGCAAGGAAATGTTCGGCTAGAGCGGCGGTGAGGGTCCAGCTGGCGTCGTTTTTTCCATGGATGGCAGGCAACAACGCACCATGGAGGATGGATCGAGAAGTACCCGTCGGATTCCTTCGCATCGTTGCTTTCGTATATGCAACATGGCATCCAACACCATTTTTTTGTGGGGGATGCATTTACCAAAATGAGGCACTGTAAGCGATGTTGGATGTAACTGTGCCATATATTCAAGCTTTGGTGCGAGCGACAGTCCCAGCGTACTCTTCATCCCCACTAAGGTTGCGGACACCAACTGACGGCTGCCCGGTGGTTTCATAGACAAGTCTAGAAAATCTCCTTTTGACCATCACTCATCTGCTCATACGGATCTTTGTGCCCATGGTACTCAAAATAAGCCTTCATGGTGGCTCGGTAAGGGGAGTCCTCCGGGCAGTGAGCGAAGAGCTCTAGGGTGTTAGTGGCCTCGCGATAGTCGTCGAATTTGTGACAAGCGTGCTGATCGGGCCTGGTAGCCCAGGCCGTCAGTTTGTTCCAGTCACGGCACCTCCTCAGCTGGCCATCTCCCACATGATGCGCAACCGCAGCGGGCATTGGCGTGTCATCAGCAGCGCACATGATGTCCTGCCGCAGCCCGTCCAGACAATGAAGAAGATGGTGAAGAGAGAATGTCTGCCCGTCGCCGCTATGTTTTGTGACTATGGCTTTCCGTATAAGTTTCTGATGCCATGTTAATTCTGCACGGGTCCAAGGAAAGGAAAGGCGGCTTACCAAGCAGTGCAGATCGTGGAAGCCTTTAATATAGTAGATGCTGCGTTCGTTGTCCCAGGGGAAGCGTGAGGATGGCCCTAAGCCAACCTGCTTCGCGAAGTCATCGTGGAGGGAGATCGCCATAGGATTCGTGTCTATCGCGTCCCACGCCTCATCCGTGACGCTTTGACTGACATTGGGGTTCCAGTATCGCGTATAGGAGTGGAACGGAATGACGGTGTCAAAGGTGATTCCGCCTGAGATAGATTAATATTGCAGCACGCGCGTGAGGTATGTCAGCTTACTGTACTTGCTCTTCCCTAAGTCGCTGGAAGAGTACCGGAGGCGAGCGTTATCAAGCATCAGCAGAACATTTGCTGAGAGAGAAAGTAGGAACAGCGATAGATAGACGACGAAGCTGGGGGTATGGGTAGGGATAATCTCCGTGCTCGCGTTCCAGTCGATGCCTTTCACTTCGATCTCACCCTCCTCTTCTCCGCTCAAGGGTCGATACTCTCGGTTGCTCCCCATGACGATAGCTCTTTCATGATGGAGAGAGCGTCGCCACCCAGTATTGATGGAGAAAATATCTGTGCTACACTGATGTTACGCATTTCCTAGCCGTTTAACCTCAGCCCGCAACGGCATAAGGATCCACCTTGTGGCGCGCTTTTGGCTCCGGGCTCGGACGACCGATGAATTGCGTGCGACCGGTGTCGGCCACGTCGCTGCCGGTGGCCTAGCCGATAAGCTAGGGCCGGGCAAGGAAAAAATTGCGGTCGCAGGTGAGACGACGAGAGCGCCACATGTGAAACCAATATGACGATTCATGGGGTATGATTGATGAGGGGTTGCTCAGACGTGGTCCCGTCCACTGGGTGTGAAAGCTCCAGGGCTTGCGTCCACTTCGGCAGTGCGCTAGTCCGCAAGGAGCACTCACTGGCGCCTTCCTAATTCGGGCTGGTGAACCAAACATGGTACCACCATTACTTTTACTGACCTTCCAAAGTGCGCTTGCTGTGCCTCGATCTAACATCAAGGGCTTGTTAACGTATGATAGTCAAATCAGCCCCAAACACCATATAAAATTCATTTGTGCCCCTAAAATGGGCTCCATGGAAGAACCAACACTGAAAGCTGCCAGCAAATATGTACTCAAACATGCGAAAACCAAGGAAGAGATGGATCAAATAATGGATGTGATATGGGCGGCGAACTACTCCCCATACGACCCTTTCGCCCAACTCTTCTTTCCAGTCCTCGGTTTCAGGCCCCTCGACCGCGAAACGTCGGTCGCTGAGTCGAAAGCCCGTTTCTGGAGTCAACACATGGCGGATCCGTCGAGCAATTGGTTCTACGTTGTTGGCGGTGACACTGGGAACGTTGTTGGCTGCGCGCAATGGCAGATATTTACCTCAAATCCATTTCCTGATGGAGTGCCGCCATTGACTGCGCCGTGGTGGCCAAAGGGCGAGCACCGGGACTTCTGCGAGTTGATTCTGAATCAAGTGTATAAGCCAAGAGCGAACTGGATGCGGAGGCCCCACCTCGGTATAAATCATCCCATACCTTTACATTGCTCAAAGGTTGATGTGGACAGCGCTTAACTGGATGGCCGTCCACCCCGCCCACCGCCGTCTCGGAATTGGCTCCCTTCTCATGGCTGCCGGTACCACTCGCGCCGACTCACTAAACCTCGAATGCTGGATGGAAGCATCCTCTATGGGAAAACCTCTCTACGAAAACGTCGGCTTCCGATCACTGTTCAAGATCGCTTTCGACACCGACAGGAAAGACGCGAGTAATGTGTGGCGGAAATGCGAGCGGGAAATGACCCCCCCGCCGTTCTTCGCTATGTGGAGGCCGAAGGGTGGGATGTGGGATATTTATGCCGCGGATGGTGAGAGAAGAGGGGTGAAGATGCCATGGGAATTGGGAGTGGAGCAGGGAGGGAGAGAAGAGAGGGTGGCAGAGGCTTACCCCGGGCACGCGTAGCGGGCAATATTCAGACCCGGGGTACACACGGGAGAGATTGGACGGTTTGTAAAACAAGAGAGGGAAAGATGATCTGTACGAAAAAGAACGTATAGGAAACAGGAATGGGTATCTCATAAAGGCGCAAATGGCCCACTGTGAACGAAGGGAAAGGTGTTTCACGCCACTTGAACCACAGCACCAACCTTCAGCGGAAGCTCCACCAAGCTCTTCCTTTCCGTTACCCCATCGACCCATACATTTGGCCCTTGCTAGGTCCTTTCAACCATTTGTTAACCCGCTCCAACCATATCCCTGCAGTCTCCCTCCTCAGCGGTCACCTACCCGATCCTCTCTCCATCCCTCTTCCTCTTTCACCTTCCACCATCACCCCTCTCTCCCTCACTCATCCAGCAAGGCCACAACACTCCACACTATACCGATGACTGCACCCCACACACGCATGCCCCACCTGATGCGTCCACCACTCTCTTGCGCAACCACAGCACTTCCACTTGCAGTCCGGGATAGGTTCTGCGCCGGGGTACGGGGCGAATGCGTTCGTTGGCGCTGAAGCTTGGCGGTGGGCCATCAATAGAACAAGGAGAGGGAGTACCACGTAGCTAGCTAATGACCAATCGGCGATCATAGCGTCCGGAGAAGAGGAGAGTGGAGTAAGCTGAGCTGAGTTGAACTGAGCTGGGTTGAGCTGAGGGTCGGCGGTGGTGGTGGTTGAGGTTCTTGGCGTGGAGTAGAGGTGTGTGCGTGGGAGGGAGGGAAGGTGGCGTGTTGGCTACTGATGTGGTGTTCGAAACTTCGCGAACTGGCTGGATTGTTGGCGTCCGCTAGTTTGGGGAAGTGGCGGTTTGGATATAGTATGGCGAGCGGTTGATTGCCGAACTAGTTGTATTTTGGGTATCAGCTTCAGGCTGCGCGACACCGGCTTCGTTCCGCTCTTGTGTCCGCTTATGCAACATCCGGGAGCAAGCTCCGGGAGGGAAGAGGACGGCTACAGGAGGTGTGGGTTGCGCTGTTCCATTCACCCGATGGTGTGTTCCGGAAAATGAGTTTGTGGCGGTGAGATACTGGGGGTTTAGTAAAGAGAGGTTTTGATTGGCGGAAGATGGTCCGAATGTCAGGAGGAAGCAGCGAGAAAAGAGGTTACAGCGCGCGGTTTCCAAAAGCGGAAAGTGGCAGAGGGAATATCTAGGTGTGAATTGGGTGGGTGATAAGAGGCAGGCGTACTTATCAAAGATGCGCAATGCCATGAAAAGCCGCTAGCATTGTGGTGCACCTACCATCGTGTCAAAGAGATGGGGGCTGCAAGGCGTCACAGAACTCAAGGAAAGGAGATCAAATAGATATTTCATTGGAATTACCTGGACAGGCCAACCTTGTCCTCGCCCGAAACGCCATTCTCGGCCAGCGCCGATTCCCAGATCCATAAACATGATGACCGTGTATACCATGGATGTGTAAGATATCTGAGGCGCGAAAGAGCGTATTGATTAATCGATGAATCCGTTAGTCGCCATGGCCATAGCGTCTGCAGACCAAATGAAGGGGATGAATCCCGTCGGTGATAGAGCCAAACCTATCCGCATGATGACAGAGACCGTGCTATGTGCGAACCGAATGCCGGGGTTTAGAGCGGCCTAGAAATAGACGCTAGCTCAGGACAGGCAGGTATAGTCCCTACCTACAAATACTCCGGCGGGTTGTCGATGATATTCTGGAACTCAATCCGACGCTTGCCTGCGGTGCTCTTTACGTGCGGCTTCGCATCTGAAGCAATGTAGTGCTCTTCAACCCTAATGTCGCCTTTGAGATTTAGAAAGGCTTCCAGGACGTCGTTCTTTAACATCTCGCTCTGCACATCTTGTGCGGAGTCGTGCCAATAGATAAGCACGTCCTTGAGGTATGGTGCTTGCTTCAAGATCTTGACCACATACTCAGCTCGATTCATGAGCAGCGCCGGGAATACATTCCCGGCAAAGCCGGTCGACTCTGAGCGGATCCAGGTGCTGTCCCATACGAATGTGACCTCAGCCTTGCGGATGCTCTCCATGGGAGAGAAAGCGGCGTCGGCGATCTGGCCTAGAGCCTCCTCGAAGAAGCTGGTATGGGCGAAGCTGCCAGTGGCGTCGATCTTCAGGACAGCGACATTGTAGAACCAGTCCTTGGCTTCATCATTGAGCTGTTTGGAGACAAGGAAGAGCTCGACGGGAGGCGGGCAGCGTGTGATACGCAAGAACTTCGGGATATGACGCCATTTACCATGCGGCCTGACGATGGGAGCTGGAGGAGGCGGAGGAGCAGTCTGGGTGGTGGTTCCAGCGGCGTTGGCCGTGTCGCCGTCTGCGTCGGCCATTTCCTCGTCAATGTCGCTCTCCGCATCCTCAGCGGCCTCAGCATCAGCCTCATCATTCTCGCCATCGCTCTCTGCATCCTCGGCGGCTTCGGCGGCGGCCTCTTCGTTTTCTTCGCCGGCAATGTTACCCTCGCCGTTGTCATTCTCAGCCTCAGCCTCAACCTCAACCTCCTCATTCTCCACGCCGTCCATGTCCTCAGGGACCCCACCGTCGTCCCCCTCATCCTCTGCGACGTCTACATCCTCCTCCTCATTGCCATTATCGGCCTCATCGTCTTGCTCCCCATCTTCGTCGTCATCGTCGACCTGCTCCTCGTCATCATCTTCACCGTCGTCCTGCTCGTCGTCCTCATCCTGGTCGTCTTGCTCATTCTCCTCGCCCTCGTGGTCGACACCCATCTCGCTATCCTCGTCATAGGAGTCATTGTATCGGACCTGCGGCGTCACGCCGTCGGGGTTGTTGGCCGCGTTCTTCGCGATAAGTTCCTTGACCTCCTTCTTCTCGAAATAGTAGCGGAGGACCTTCTTAGGCTTGGTATCGCGGGCAGCAGCGAATTCGAAGATCTTCCAGCGCATCTCGAGCGGCAAGCCCGTCAGGGTAGCCTCAGCTTGGGTTGTAGCCATTGCGGGGCAATCGGGTTGCGGTCGGCTTGTCGCATGCGGTTGGAGGTAGAGAGCGAGATTGCGGGGGCCGAAGGGCGCTTTATCTGTAGAGGAAGAGCTCGAGCGCTCGCGGGTGAGGTGAAGCAGGCCTTGGGTACGAGGGGCTACTAGGCTGGCTTGCTGCCTGGAGGAAGGAGCCTCGCGCGGCGCTTGGGTCACTGCGTCTCAGGCTGCTTGGGTGCGGGGAAGAGAAAGTGAGAGTGAGCGTGAGAGAGGGCCGAAGAGGTTGTGCGCAGAGGCGCCATTGGGCGCTTAAGCCTGCCATGGCGATGGGCTCCGAGATCTGTTGGGTGTGCTGTGGTATCTCTGCGGTGAACGTTCACGGCGCGAACAGTCGCGCCTGCCAATGGGGAAAGGCGGCCCAGGCATTCAACACGCAACACCAAGTCCGCGCTCCTGAGGCCTGTAAACAATGCGATACCTCTCGCACCATAACGGCCTGGCGATTCCTCATTGCTTTACTGTCCACGTTCCTGCAGCTTTGTGATGAGCGAGACAGCCTCGCAGCACATCCCAGCGACGATCACAAGGTGGCCCAAGCTCCTAAGCTCTGGTGGAGCCATGGCTGCTCGACCACTTTCCCTTCCGCACTCCATCATGAGATCACTTTGCCCCCCTAGCTGTATTCCATCCATCTCCTAGGCTTATAGAGCTAAGCCTTCAGCTATGAGGCGATGCGCCGCAATCAAAGCCTTGGCATTGGTGAGGACCAGCATTGGCGCTCCTTCGTGTACGAGCAGCGGACATCGGGTCGTACGCGCTTCTGTATATAAAGAAGGCCATCAAAGGTGCAAGTTGAAATATTTCATTTTATCAGACAAAAGGATCTAAGACCATTCCTACATATTCGTTCAATCTTTCGTGCGAGCAGAAGCGGAATCTTGCATATCTCAACAGCTAGACGTCTCGGATTCCTCGCTCACTTGAGCTCCTCTGACCGACCTCTTGCGCGATGGGCTCCAACCCCAAACCCAACATCACCTTATACCGTGGCTGGGATGAATCTGGAAGATACGTCTGGTCGCCATTCGTTACCAAGGTCGAATTCCGCCTGCGCACCTCTGAAGCCCCATACACCTGCGCCGTTGGATCCACGAGATCAGGTCCCAAAGGGAAGATCCCCTATGTCGAACTCATGACTCCGAACAACCCTACCGAATGTCTGGCCGACTCAAGCCTTATTATTAAAGACTTCAGCGACCGCGGTCTGATCACCGACGTCAACGCGAGGCTGTCTCCTGCCGAACGAGGTCAGGATCTCGCCGTTAGGGCGCTTATGGAGGACAAGCTATGCTTCTGTCACACCTACGAACGATGGATCAAGCACTACTACATCATGCGCGATCATGCCCTCTGGTCTATTCCGTATCCCATGCGCGTCGTCATCGGGGTCCTGGCATATCGCGGAAACGTGCGCAAACTGCACGATCAAGGAACAGGACGCTTCACCGACGCCGAAATCCGTGGACTCATCAAGGAGGTGTGGGAAGGAGTCAATGGAATGCTAGAGGAGAGTCGTCGGAGAGGAAAACAAGGGGAGTGCTTTTGGGTTCTAGGCGGGGATGAGCCGACTGAAGCCGATGCCACGGTTTTCGGTTTCGTGGTCAGCGTCTTGGTCTGCGATGCAGGACCTGAGAGCAGAGAGTTGATCAAGAAAGAGTTTCCGGTGGTGGTCGAGTATGCGGAACTGATTCATAAGCGCTGGTTCCCGGATTATGAAATGTGGGCATGAGTGAAGGACCTCAACCATGTATTTCTATCTCACTTTTAAATCTTGCAGTTTCGTTTTCTTATGGGTTGATAAGATTGCTTGTGTCACAAGGACCGATCGCGCTTTCTTAAAACAGCGGTGTGAGTGAAGGACAACCGCCTCACTCTTTCTTCTCCCGCAATAAGCATTCAATCCAAGCTTTGGCTCTCAACTCACTCCCATTTCTTCAACCAGCACCACACTCTCAGCAATTAGCAGTTCGATCTTCGACCTCAAACCCTACCACAACCGTCTCACCGCCGCCAACAATGAAGCTCGCACTTCTCGTCCTAGGCATTCTCACCCTTGTAGCCGCCCAAGGCGCTGCTCCCTCCGACCCCGCCATGCCAGAAATCATGGACAACTTTGAGGAGGTCCTGAAGAGCCCGGACACCGGAGTCGCCGAGGGGGGTTGCCCCAAGAAATGCAGCGCCGAGTACAACAGGTGCCTGAAGGTACGAGTTTTGGCCCTGCCCTACGTTCACATGAATGTATGCTTAATTCTTCTGGGGATCAGTACGACTGCTGGATCAAAGAGTGGAACTGCGCCAAGATCTGCATGATGTATACATGCGGCACCGCAAAGCTCAGGGATGTGAGTATGGGCTTGAGGGTGAAGAGGAGTTTCCGGGCTTTAGCTGACGAGGACAGGCCTGCAAGCTTTGCCAGTGGTGCTAAATTTTCCCTTCGGCGGGGCCTGGGCTAGCTTTACGGCGCTGTTGGGATTCGCGGCTGGTCTCTCTGGACACGGTTCTATAGGCGGCCCGGTCGACGCGCTGCAGGGCTTGACGAGTTTTGCAGCTCACAAGGGTATACGACTTTACGGCGGGGAGACAATATACTGGATTTGATTGACTATAGCTAGATCTCATCCAATGGATTCCCTTCTCCAACGTTTACCCCGACGTTGTGTCTCCCCTCATTCACCACTACACTCTGCGACCAGAGTGCTCGGCACGCACCCTATCATTGCACTTCATGGACTGCAAGAAAATACTGCTATCGAGATAAGGGCTGATTGTCAAGGTGCAGTGGCATGTGGTCTAAAAGTCAATAGTCTTCGGATCATATCACTACAGAAGAACATCTTGCTCACTCTCTCGCATACTATCATATTCCAGCATAGTCCCCGGCAGGAGCAAAGGTTTCACCCAAGATCCTTGAGCGCAAGGCTCAAGATTTGTAGTCAGCGCCTACTCCCAGGCTTCCCCGAGCGCACTATTGACGATAGGGGAGGATTTTACAATGACCAATCTAGGAACTTAAACTCATTCTTTTCCCAGTACGTGTCATACTTCGTTCTCAAGTACCCAGCAAAGTGACTCTTCATCTGGGTCTCGTATTCCGCCTTGCGTGATCAGAAGGGTAGATATGTTGATAGACGGGAGTAGCCAAGTCCACCCTGAATATCCAAATATCCCCGCGGAAGAAGTATTCGTCTATTTCTTTCCCCCGCATCTCCTCGCTACTGTACCTTCTCGCTCTGGTTGTTTCCGCGAAGGCCCCGCGGTTCGGAGGAGCGTTCCCCTTCTCGCGATAGTAGATGATGAACCGAAGAGGCCGGCCGCCACTGCTGAATTTGAGCCCCGTGGCTTTCCAGCCGCTCCAGCCGCCCCGGAGAAGGCATTCGGGAACCAGGTGCCGGGGGAATATTCTGTCGGACGAAAGTGGCTCGGCAGTTGTTGCGTCCATGAGCCTAACCGCTTCTTGTGATTCTTCACTGCTGGCCGCCAGCCTCAATGCCTGCACAGTGATAAAATCACCGCCCTGTGCCGCGACAACACGCAGCAGTGGCGCGCTGGCTCGCGCATACCGTGAAACGAGAGAGGCCGAGATGCTTCCAAGTTGCGTGTGTTCCATTTCTGTATTTATGGAGTATTCAGCGTCGATGTGGACTACTTTCCGCAGTATGCATTGGAGCATGGAGGCTTGGGCTGCTACTAGCGCTTCTAGGATGTATCCATAGCCGCGCGTGATGTCGAAGGGGAATGCGCAGTTAGCCGAGATCTGGTAGTGTCCGTCTTTGGTGCGGTAAGGAGTTTTGAGTCCGCCTGGCCTCGCGAGCATTGAATGGCAAAGGTAGCAAGAAAGCTTGCTCACGCCAATATACTCGTGTGGTGTCCTGCCAGAACGTTCCTCGCCATGCAAAAGATGCAACAGCTGAAGCTCGCAGTGGAAGTATCTCGTGAACGGCCGGTGTGGAGCTTCCGTGAGCTCCCTCCCAAGCCTCAGATTCTCGAGCGTCTCGTCCCCGAGTTTGAGCTCTTGCAGGACATCTTTCCGGACCGACGTGTCTCCAAGGCCTGCCCAGTCTTGGATTGTTTTAGCAATCTCTGTCTTTTCCAGAGCAGGGTACGCAAGGACGAAACGTATCTCCATCGTGATATTCCTTTCCCTCAGCTCGTTGCGGACGAGATTGAGCACCACCCACATGGTCTTAAGAGCGCCGAGCATTTCCAGGTCTCTGATTCTCTTGCGAAATGCCTCGTAAGGTCCCGCGGACGGATCGCGTATGGATTTAGCAGCCGGATATTCCTGTCGCGGCTTTCGGTTCCGAAGGGGGCAAAATCGAGCCGGATGCTGCTCGTTTCACCTTTGCGCAGCTTCTTTGGC
Organism: Trematosphaeria pertusa; assembly: GCF_010094035.1. NCBI lineage: Eukaryota > Fungi > Ascomycota > Dothideomycetes > Pleosporales > Trematosphaeriaceae > Trematosphaeria > Trematosphaeria pertusa. The sequence goes on along the minus strand of NW_022987231.1, from coordinate 666,627 downwards.
TTTCCTGTCATTGCTTCGGGGTTTGAGATCCACCCCGTCGGTGGCTCGTCGCTGACTGGCTCGTCGAAGCGGGTGGACATTTCAACGGCCGTGGTCCAGTCACTTTCGAATAGCTCCAGATCGGCGTCGGATCTCTTGTCCCTCAGCACACGTCGGACGTCTGTCGGCCTAATCGTTCGCATTTTCCCCGAAAAACGTTGTTTGTCCATGGGGCTAGTTCCTTGAGCGTCGGTGGTCTGCTGGGCGTCGGAGATGTTGACTTGTGTCGAGCTGCACTCTTTCGCGGCTTCGTTCTCTTTCCCTTGTATGGTGCTTTGGATGACTCGCTCCCGCTTGGATGCCGCTCGACAGGAAGAAAGCTGGCGCCTTCCTGTATCCCCTTGACATAGTGAACGACTCGTTCGTCCCAAAATTGGACAATGCGATTCCAGAACGCGTCATTTGGCGCTTAAGTAGCCGAGCTCTCTTACGGCAGCCTATAAGGTGGTGAAGTTTCCCCACCTTATCGTCTACCCTACCTCTCTGAGTCCGTGCGGGTGTCGTCTGGCGCTTCACCGGCCGCCATGCTATCCCGAGCTGTCTCGCACGAATCCGAAGGAGTTGAGTTTAACCACTTCCGGAGTTCTTCTTAAAACTCTTCGTCGCTTATGAAACCTTTCGTACGATAGGGACCAGCGTTTTTGGCCAGCCACACGTCCCACTTGTTCCCGTCAATGACGAGTGCGGCTGCCGTTACATTCCGCGCTGTTCTCCTCTTGTTCTTGAACCTAGCAAATAGCAAAGCTAGAACGTCAAGGAAGAGATCCTTGATCCCAGACGGGTCAGCCTTCGAAGAATCTGCATCGTATACTGATGTAGAGTTCGTCGAAACGCGTTGTTGTCGCTGAGCGACTGAGAGGTAGTATGCTGCTGCGTAGAATTGCTGGCGCTGAAGGCCCGGAAGCTTCCAAATTCCTTCTTCATACTTCGATGCGTCTTCAAAATTCACACTAGATACGGCGACCGTTGGATTTCGTGCTGCGGACAGAATTTGGCTGCGATGGCCGCTCAGAGGCTAAAGGAGATACTTAGCGATCCAGCTTGGTAAGTCGACGTTGGAGTGAAGAACTTAAGATACAGCTCGATGCTTAGGCCAAGGCTCTGTATCTATCTCCTCCTCGGGCTGTGGGTGGTTGCGATGGTGTATGCATAACCCGCAACGGAAGCGCCGTGTTGCGCCGTGGCTGATGAAGAGGGGCCGAAACGTCTTCAGCCTCCTGTAGGATCACACAGCATTGCTCTGTGGCCATTAATATCGTGAGACTTAGCGCTGATCAATTTTTAGCAGAACAAGAGCAAACCGTCCTATGGTTGAACCTATTAGCAGCATTCTATTGCCATATTTGTCAGTGGACTGGTAAACAGCCGTCCTCAAATCAAGCAGGCGACAGAGCCACGCGATTGACGGATCAGTATGCTGTTCATCTTTTTCCGACCCGCGCGCGCCCACATCTATTCGCAGATGTAACAGAAAGGCCCAGCAAGCGTACCAGAAGCATCCCCGACTTTGGGTGCGCATATCCCGCACGGAATTTAGGATCTCGCCGAGGGTAGGTGGAAGTTAGTGGGCTAAAATGCTTCGAATTTGGGGCGATGGATGGCGATATCATGGAAAGGCATAATTCCTATTGAGTAACTCAGTGTCCATCCACTCATGAGCCATTCGAGAAAAGCTACCATACCATGCGGCACGGGACCTCATCCCCGCGTGAGCTATCCAATTTGCACGTCCGCCCAATCAATCCCCGCTTGCTCCTCCTCTCCCTCAAACATCCAATCTCCAATCCCACGAAGCCTCCAATATTTTATCCCCTGAAATACTTTCGGCAAGCCTACCCTGACACACACATCCTCGACCAGCTTCAGCAAGTCAACATCTCCACTCCAGTCTTTCGATGCAACAAGCACAGCCAGAGGCCTCATCCGGCTGACCGCATCGAACCATCTCCCCTTCTCATCTTCCCCACAAATAGAGTTGAGTCTGCCGTCGCGCTGCAGATCTCGTACAGACGCGGTGCTCATGCGAGTCTTCCCTTTCCACTCCATCGCGCTTAAGGCTTCCTGAGTGGGAGCCATACGTTCTTCCGTGACGACATATTCTTTTGGCGGCATCGAAGAGCGGAAATAGTACAGCTTATCGTCCTGGTTGGCTTGGTGCTGGCTCGAGCCGGAGACGTATTGTTGGAATGACGGTGGCGGGACGGGAGCTACTTCGCGCGCTCTCCAATCCTCTCTCTTCCTCGGGGTCGGATAGGTGTCCATCTCGGAGTACACCGTGACCACAATATCAGTCCGCGCAAGCAGTTCGTTAACAAGTGCCGAGACCTTTTCCTTTCCAATCCTTATATGCGTTGTTGGAATCAATAGCTCCACGTACGCTCTTTGCCTCGCCTGATACCACCCTTCAGCCTCGCCCTCTGGCTCGGCAATTTGGAATCCGCCGTCTGGGTCCACTCCTCCAGGTTGCGAGCTGCAGCTCAGTATACCGTACTCATGCAGTCGTATCAAGCCAGGTACCAGCCCATTGGTTTCGGAATTGAGTTCGACACCGTACCCTGGCGAGCAGTCGACTTCGCGCCGCAGGTAGGCCAGGTTCAACATGAGGATGTCCCGCCACTCATGGACGTTATGCCAGATCTGGCAGATGCGGTTGAGGCGGCATTTCTGGCAGAGTCCTCGCAGGCGGCCTGTGTAGGGGGGGTCGATGGGTTCGCCGAAGACGGAGCGATCGGCAGGTTGATTGCACGAGGTGCACTTGAGCAGTTTCCATAGATTGGTAGGTGGCATGTTAGCCATTGGCTCTCGTCCGCTGTCGGGAGATAAGAGTGAAGTAACACCCTTATAAGGTCAAGGAGACAACGGTGCAAGCGTCCGGGGCTTTGGAATACCCTGCGTCCGCAAATAAGGTCCAATGCAATTGCGGCAGATCAGCAAACTTCCAGAAGCGGTCAATGCCCAAGTTTGCGAAGAGCGCTGCTATATGTTTGTCCTTGAGAGTTGGCGACTCTAGAGCGACGAGAGCGTACGCATTGAGCTCTAGAGGATCCCGGTATGATCGCGGTGACGCTTCCCAGTGGAAGTAAACAATGTTGAGGGGGGAATTATACTAGGAAGCAAGGTGGAACCTATACTAAACTCTATGTCATTAGCTCAGCGATCCACGGCTTAGCTGATCCGTGTATTTGTCCCACGTATCTCGCTCTTGCTCTTTTGTTTGTCCGAGCCGGACACTCTTCATGTTAGCATTCCTTTTCACAGAGTCGGGGATAGCGATCCTCTTTTTGTCCGTCAGTGTCGACACGGTAATATCTGACTTCAGTTTCGGTGTGACGCGATCCATGTGAAGTTCTTCGTCATGGACACGGTACCCTCTGGACTGACGCTTTGACTGTATGACGGCGAGTCGTAGATAGGGGATCGAAGTTGCAACGATGGTGATAGCGGCTTCGGCTGCGGCCCATATAAGGATGATGTAGGAAGAGTCTGTAGACATTTAGCGACTCGACATGGAGCATTCCGCCCGTTGATCGTACAGGTCACATCTTTCCATCTCCCAAGTTGTGGCAAGTAGGCTGACTTGATGAAAGCCGCAATTCCGGCAAAGACACCCAGACTCATTGCGATGCTGACTCCGATCTTCTCCTTCTTGTCAATCTTCAAAGGCTGTAGAAGGACCACCGGAAATGCTGCTAGCACCAAGTCCATCACTCCAGAGTATACACCTGCGAAAATCGAAACGTTGATGCCATCGCGAGGATTCCAGCAGTGTCCAGGGAGTTCAGATCTCCAGATCTTTGCGGTCGGGTTGCAAGAAACGAAGACAAAGATGGCATCCAACCCCATGACGACATTTAGGGACACAATGATTGCCCAAAGTGCCCAGGTTTGCCATGTGCGCGCAACTAGACGGAGGAGTGTAACGGCGAAAGAAGTCTTGCTGACCTGCAGCGCGATGATTACGAAGAATTCGCCGATCGTGAGGTACTTTAGGGCATATGGGAGGTTGGTTTCCGCGATGTCTGCGAGGTGGTAGCCAAGCCCGTAGCTCGTCGCTACGTGAATGAGGCTTGCGTATATCGCAAGGAGACACTGCCAAAGGTCAGCGCATCGTCAGCGAAGACAGGGAGTGGTCTCGTTACCCAGGAGGTTGCTAGAATCCAGTCATCGGCACCAATTCGTTTGCCACTTCTCCACTTGAAGGCAATCCTTGATAGAAGGAAGAACAGTGCTATAGCGGTGACCGACCACACCCCAGCCACCATCTTTGTCGTGTTGTCTGCCATGGTGAAGATGAAGGCACGATGACAGCCCGCGCTGTATCCTCCCGCGCCGACGTGCTCGACTTAAGCCTCCGTCCTGCAGATCATCCAGTGCCTCAGACGTCCGGGCGTCGTTGCACTCGCGTCAACGTTGCGATGCGCGGGGGGAAATCCTCTCTGATTGGTCTTTGATCGAGTTTGACGAGGCGAGCTGCGGGCCATTCCGAATTCTTCGACCGCCCCGCGAAGGGATCTGCCGCGATTCGCTGGACAGCGCGCCTTGACTCGCGTTTCAGGTTCGTGGATCTAGAATAAAGTTTGACAACCTCTCATGCTACGATGCCGAGAACGAGGGTTCGCTCAGAAAAGCTCACCGCTATTCGAGGCTTCCCTCCAACACGTTCGTATTCTTGACGCGGCGTGAATACTAAGCATTCGCTTTCGCATTCTTCTCACATTTTACGTGCCAAAGGATTGGGTTGCAACCTAAGTATCATACCGTTAAACACTTGGTCTGGATGCTTGTTAATTAGTAACAGGTGAAACCGCAATGGTCTTCGAAGGGCTCCGCGTTCGAGTTAGGAAGGGTGAATTTGGATGCTTGTTGAGTATCACGACAAAAACCTTTCATGCCATCGGTCAAATGGAATCGAAGTGTGCGATCTCTCCGCATTTTCGGATTTTCTTCAGTGGTAGGTGCCTGGAAGGACGACGATGAGGTTCGGATAGGCGAACTGGTGAGATGCTATGACGAAATCCTTGACAGACGCGCCAGTAGGTATTTCTGAAAATTGAAAATGATCTGATATCTGCTTCTAAGCTACACAACAGGAATCCTCCGCTTACCGCCCATGTGTGATTCAAAGATGGAATCTCACTAGGACTGATCGATTGGAACGGCCTGGTCATAAAGCAACAAATAGATCGATTTGTGTCGGATTCAACCATTGTAAATTCTTTCCAGGTCGACTGGCATCTGATCTTCACAGAAAGGGCAGTCTACCCCTATTGAGTCGATACTGCGGTTGCTCGGAAATTGGCTACGTGACGCCCTCTCCCTCTTCCATTGTTAGCCACATCAATCTCGTCCACTTCTTCTCCGGCTTCCCGTCAACGTATATGAGCACTCTAAAGTTTCCCCCCATACGACTAGAAAAAGTGTCCACTGCCGTCCTCTCCGCAAAGGTCATGGCGCTCGGCGGCTTGATCAGCACTAAGTCGACTGGCGCATTCCAGCTTAGCTTGTGCAATAAGACGTGGCGTAGCAACCCGGCACAAAGAGAAGCTTGTGCGGTGTAGTGGAAGTAGTCGAAGATGTCTTCCAGGACAATAGAATGATAGGTGGTGCTGTGACTATACCAGCCTAGGCGCGGGTCGGACTGAAAGCGACACTTCAGGTTCTGAAGGTTGCCGGTCAGCTTGATGAACGGAAGAACGTCCACGCTATCGCCGTAATCGTCGGGGTGGAGATTGATTGTAAGGTCTTTAGGCTTGGGGCCTTCCAGCACCCTCTGGAAGAATGTCTCCAGATACGCCAGAAGATCCTTCCACCGAACTTCGATTCGCGTATGCTCTACGTATAAAGGGCGGAACTCGGCCCGGATTTGCTTGTTGGCGTTGGCCAGCGAAAGGTGGAGGTAGCAGCCTGGTTCGGGGCGCGGTGTCCACTGCAATCGGACGGGTTGATGCGGGATGATCTCCTCGTACACGCGATTGCGCAGCTCACCTGGAAGATCTAGGAAGCGGAACGGTTTATTATCGGGCGACAATTTTTCCGGCTCGTTGTCTGGGACGTTCTGAGTGGCCATGATTTTAGCTTCGGCTCGTAGTGGTTGCGGCGATTCGGCGTATGAAGCAGAGTGGACGATGAGTGCGACAGAGGAAGATTTTCAGTTCTATAGAGCAGCTAAGCAGCGCGCTCAGTAGTGAAAATGCCCTACGCTAGAATCAGTTGTAGTGCAAACTCGATTCACGCTATGTCCTTTTGTGACAGAACACCCACACTAGGCCTCAGCAACCACCTCCAACTCCACCAGCGCCCCTTCCTTCGCTAGCCCACTAATCTGTTTCCCGTCAGCCCCTCTTCCCTTCGCTCAACCATCCTTGGGACACACTCACCTGCACACACGTACTAACCGGGTACGGCTCTTCGAACCACTTCCCCCAAACCGCATCCACCTTGCGAAACTCATCCATATCCATAATATAAATCCTTGTCCTGACCGCCTTATCCAGACTCGATCCAGCAGCTTCGAGACAAGCTTTAATGTTCTTGATTGCTTGTTCCTAGCGTCTTGCATCAGCATCTAATGCCAATGATTGGAGTGGGGTGGCGACGGACGGTTTGCGCTTCGATGCCCCCGGGGACTATAGCGCCGGTCTCCGGGTCATCGCCCATCCAGCCTGCGATGTGCAGCGTAGTCCCTGAGCGGACGACGTGGCTGTAAGTTCCATTGGGCTTTGGTGCGATAGACGCCTAGATGGCTTTTCGTTGCGAGGGCATACTTTTGGAGGAGTCGCGTATGATGACTGATGATGCGGAGGTCGAAGAAGCGCAGGTGGGGGCTAGTGCATGAAAAGGATCGAACCAATTAGAGGCTTAGGATATCGCCACTCAGAGCGTGGAGATCATTCTCTATGTCCGGATTCCGTCGCGCATGACCTTTTGTAGCGCTACATACAAGAGCATATTCAGGCAACGGAAGTCCTCATTTGAAAGTGCGGCTAAACTTTTCTCGTTCCTTCCGCACAGCTAAAAACTAGACACCCACCCGAGTACTTTTCCACTCCTTACTTTTCCACCCCTTTTTTCTCCTCTACCAGCCTACCCAATCTTTGACTCCAAAAACTCCGCCGCCGGCCCCGCAGCATCATCGCTATACGTAAGATGCGCGGGCGTAATAATCAACGTCCCATCACACACGAGATCGCCATCAGCACAGAAGACTTCGAGGTCGTCCTGCGGATAGCTCGGGATGCCGCCGCCGTTCTGCTCGTTCTGCGTGTAGCCGAAGACGACGATGCCTTTGACTTGGGCGCGCACAGCGGCGCTAAGATCAGGGATTGCGCCGGCGATCACGGCGCTGCCTTGGCTGTTTTGCATTCATTAGTTTAGTTCAGTCTTTTCGGGGGATACGGTGGAGGATAGAGAGAGGAAGGGGAAATAGGGAAAGGGAACCGGTGCGGAGGGGAGAGCAGACGTACCTATACCCTCCAGCGACGACATCGGAGTTCGGACACTTCGTATTCGCCTCATTGAACAGTCTCACCGCCTCCGCTATTGCCGCTTGGCTCGTCCCTCCCGGCAGGAAATTAGACGCCAGATCCGCTGTGTACGGGCCGCCCACGCCCTGGACCCAGACGTTTGCCGCGCCGTAATGGGCTTCCAGCGCGTTTGCCAGCGGGGGGCCGGTGAGCGCGCCCTGGAGGTAATGCCGTGTTAGTGATTTGTCGAAGGCGGGTGGGATGGAAAGGGCCTTACCATATTCCCGGCTTCAGTCGAGCCACGCGCGAAGATGAGGATTGCCTCGGGACATGAGGAGCTGCTGCCGTCTTCGAGCTCGTTCCTGGTGGTGGACTGGCGGATCTCTAAGGGGGCTGCCGCGGCGAGTGCAAGGAGGGAGAGGAAAATGAGGGACTTCATCTTGGTCTGCTTGTGCTTGGGCTGCGAGACTCTTCAAGAGAATGAATGGAGTGGGAGGGACGGGCCGCTGTGCTCTCGATGTCCGGCTGAGGAGATAGTCGAAGCATCTTTGGAGACTTTATACATCTTTCTTCGGCGGCAGATGAGCATACCGCGCTTCAGTGTGCTCGGAGCCTGGGAGCTGTATCTGGGGTTGTATCCGTGGTCTTGTGCAGGCAGGTTTAGTCAGGCACGGGGAATCCACCACTGAGGAGTGCTGCAACAGTACCGGTATTGCGTTCGTGCAGAAACAGTGGTTCGACGGAGAAAACGGTGCGTGAATAGGGCTTGTTTGAACGATGGCTTCCATCCTTACCGAGGGATGTAGTTGACTGCGAAGATTGTAATTGGACGTTAGCCAGGACTCCTTAGTATGGAGACTGCTCAAGAAACAGCAGCGTGACCCTACGACTAGGATGTAAAACCCCGCATGGCACAATCCTCCACCCGGTACAGGAAGGTGCCCCGTCCCTACTCGCAACTGCTAATGTGAAGTTTGCTGCTTTTCAGAAGCCAGTACACACCATGAGGGTGTGCGAACCTCGGTACTCACTCAAGCTAGGCACACGGTACCTATTTCATATAGTAGGCCAGACTGATTGGTTTGCGAAGTGATACCATCCCGGCTTGTGTTCGGAATGTGGGGTTATATATGTCGATCAATCTGTATATGTACCCCGCATTTCGGAGACCACGCGGGAACTAGCATGGGATCGGTGATGGTAGCCTGTCAATCGAACGTTGAGCACTGGATTACTCGCGAGGTATGCAAGTGTGAGCTTGAATCTTGAACACTCATTGTGCCTACATTGCTAAAGGCATAGACACCTCGGTGCTTACTCACTAGCACTGGTCTAGTTGAACTTCTTGATCCACGCCGCATCTCTCTTCGGCAGCTCAACGGCATTCCTCTTCCTTTTCTTGTCAGAAATATCAGCCGCAGTAATATTCCCGCAGTCCGGCGTCTTGAGCTGCTGCCCAAACAAATCTGCAGCCCAAATCAGAACACCATTAGTCCACCCGAAACCCTCTACAACCGTATACTCGCCGCCTCCACCTGCAGCATTTGTCGAATTATCCCCGTACTTCTCGAACATTGTTCCATTCCCCTCGGCGTCTTGCAGACGAGGCATATCCGGCGTAGCACCGCCCGTTACGCGCCACGTGCAGAACGTTGAATCCAGGTACCGCTGTGCGAGCCGAAGCGCCAGGTCTTGAGTCCAAACATAATCTGCAGCGGTCTGGTTGTCGGAGGCGGCGTCCACGGGCGAGTTGAGGAGGCCCTGCATCAGGATGTACATGAGCGGAGGCCAGACGTTCGGCTCATCCCACTGCTGGCCAGTCTGGAGATTTGTAGCCGCAATAGCTCCAGCCCTATCATTCAGTAACTCCTCAATGCGCGTAAAAGCCCGGCGAAGGGACGATGGGTCATTCTTCATGGCGTCGGGTGCAGCCCCCGTCCAGAAAGGGTAGAATTGCGCGATATTGAAAAAGACCTGCTGACCGGCAGGCGCGCCGTGTAGATCGTCGGCTACGGTAGTATTATCCCTGGGGATGTATATGTTCTTGGTTCCGGACGTCAAGTTGTAGTCAAAGTAACTAAAATGCTCAGGGTCCCACAACAGGGCTGTCATGGCCTCGCTTCGGTCCGCGGCACGCCGCGCCCATGCTGCAGCAGCAGTGTAGTTCCCCTCGCGTTGATAGAACTCAGCCATGGTGATCTCGTTGTAGTAGAGGATGGAGTTGAGGTCTACTGGGATGATGTTCATGGTGTTCAGCGACCGTAGCGGGAAGAAGGTATCGGAGACAGCATCCGAAGGATTCGCAAGCCAGCGCGTGCCATAGTCCCAGCCGCTTTCAGCTCCGGACGCAAGATTGGCGTAGAGTTGGGCCATTTCAGTGTCATTGAGGGGCGTGGTCGCGTTGAAGACTTCTCCAGCTTCATTGTAGTAAGATTCGTTGTTAGCGGTTACATAGTCCTCGTAATAGGACTCTGGACGCGGTTGGGTATTGAGAACGGCGTAGTGGTTCTGAAACCTGTGAGTAGGTATCCGTGCCTGTCGAAGAGCATCCACTTACAAGGCTATAGTTCTTACCGGCGCGCTCGAGGGTCACGGTGCGGTTATTGACCCAGAACTCATACTCCTTTTCTAGCAGAGGTAACGCCCTTTCCAGTAACGTTGCATTTTGCGTGTACTCCACATAGATGCGGAGCATTTGCGTCAGGAGAGGAGGCTGAGACCGGTTTAGGTAGTATATGCGCGCCCCGTTCGGCACGAACCCATAATCCTCAACGAGGTCCAAGAAATTCTCGATAATATTCTCCGCAATCTGAGTGAAGGAGCCCTGGGTGCGCAAGAGTCCTTCGATGATCCAGAAAGAGTCCCAGTAATACGGCTCTCGGAAGCGACCGCCGGCTACGACAAAGGTGCGATTGACGGCGATGAACGAGTCGACGCATTCCGAGCAATTGCCCGGCCCTGCATAGCGCCTGGTCAGATCAGGCCAGATATTGATGACCTGGGATACAAAATCGGCGACCGTTGAGCTGTTGACGTTCTCTAGGAAATCCGGCTGTGTCTGCAGTTGATCATTCGGAACCTCCTCTAGCTCCCCGCCAGCCTCGCCGAAATACTCGCTCAAGAAGTCGTTCAGAGCAGTGTTGTTCTGGATCGGCCTTTCGAGGTTATTGAATGCTTCGATGACTTCGTTGAGGGGTTTGATGGTTGGCCTGTTGTTCCGTCAGCGCCTGCGAAACGACTCCATGGTCCCTCACTTACAGATCCACAAACGTCTTTGAGTCCTCAAACGGCCGCGCAAGCTCAATCTCGCGCAGGAGGTCTCCATAGCAGTAAATTGGCGAATCGCACGGGGCGATCAGAGAGCCATTCTCATACAATGCGGATGCCAATGGCACGACTGCGAGCAGAGCAGCAGTCCACGCGTTCAAAGCCCTCATGCTGACGCTGAATAATCACGACAGAGCAATGGAAAGAGTGCGTGCGACGGCAGAAAGCCTGCGTCTCCATGGCGCCTTTAAGCTGCGCGCGTTTGTCGAAATCATCGCACAAAGAAACCTGGTCATGCAGCGGGAAAAGGCTCCGGGTACGGGGTCCAACGTAGGTGGCTGGGAGTGACAAGCTCCCAGTCAGCGGTGGAGAACGAACCGCCATCTTGGCATTTACTCAATGTAGGTCAAGTCACCCCAATACGAAGGCCGCGCCGCGAAGCGTCTTGTGCCCTGCTTGTCAAAATGCTTGGTGGTGGCGTGTTCGTGATCCGGCGATGTTGGTGTTTGCGATTCCCCGCAAAATGGCGTTCGTAGCTTCCTTGCTAGTCCTAGCGTGATGTCATCCCGGATCCTGCCCTGGTCCTCGAGCACCATTATTCCATCGGTGGCCCTGGCTTCTCCACGTGCCTAGGAAAATTCTGTCTCTCCGGTCTCCCGGTCATTGACTCACTTGGCTGACGATCACCGCTCTGACAACGGACTACAAAGCCGCTGTGGGGTGCCACCCCGGGGCGGGCTGCCCAGCCAAGCGCGGCACAGGCACCTTATTCCGTTCCAGGAGGCGGGAGTCGAGCGTGCGGTAGCTGATCCTACTAGTATCTCGACGTTGAGAAATAGAACTCGGTCCGTCGTTTCCTTGGTAGGTTTATGCCGACGACCTCTCTCATTTATGCCCATGGAAAAGATGGTCTATGCAGACTCGAATTTGGTGCATTGGGCTTTGCATGACTGAGGGTGGAAGAAAAGAGCCGGTTTCCAAGAATCACTTTCACAAACGCATCAGCATATACGGGGTCCATCAGTTACTTGGTGGCAGTGGATTGCACTCCAACGCAGAGCACGTGACTTTATCGTTCACTTTGGCCAGTCCAGCATTGAGAGCGGAACACACGCCCACGGACTCGCAACATAGGCGCCTTCCCGGATAGGCCGTGTCCCTATTGGACCTACGCGTTCCTCCCGGATGACAGAGCTGGCCTCCCAAGAAGCTCTGACTCATCAACGTACTCATGAGCGGTTTCACTACTGCTGCAAGAGCACCAAACCGCCATTCGAACCTAGTTGGTCACTTTGTGTCTTCGAGAGATAGCACCCATCCCATGCATTTGAAAGGAACAGCGGGAAGACATCGGTCTGGGTAACTCCCAGGTTCGTGTACGACGCGATGGCAAACATGTTGAACGACGCGCTGTATTCCAGGCGATGCGATTGGCTCCTGCGCCATAGAAGGCGTAACACAGCCCTCCGGCACTGTACGTTATAACTGCACATATAAGGATGCGAAACACTAGAAGGGTCTTCTGAGATGGACGCACGACAATATTGACATATTGTCGGACAGCACACAGCCCCACTCCTAGGCAACATGCTTCCCACTTATTCTCCGGGCAAACAAAGATAAGACTAGGGGGTCCTGAACGGCTTCTCGCTCTCCGCAAGAGGCAACGAACCGAGTTCACGTTAGCCACCATGAGCTCCGCCGTCAATCTCTCGTCTTTTCCATCCGACTTCAGTCTTCTCCACTACCAGAACTGCACGATTGCCGGAGAATGGGCGGCGACGTACTGGCGCACTGCCGAAATCCCGCTCTATTGGACGATGAAGTTCCTCCAAGATGGTCTTTCAGACTACTACAGCGCGAGGAACGAGAGCATCCCCAATGACTACGAAATCATTGCCTGGATACTTAGCCAAGATGAAGTGGGGGAGAAGCAGATCTGGGACCATATGGATACCTTTGCGTACGACCAGTGCAGCCACGAAGTGTGTCCGCGCATCGGGTGGAAGGGGAATTCTGACTTGGCTGGTCGAGGAGTACGTTGCCCTTCGCTTGCAGGCACATCCCGCTGACCAGAACCATTAGATGCTTGTGAACTACATCATGCAAGCGGTGCTCACTACTTTCTTTTTCGCCATCCTCGTTCCATCCAGGCTCAACAAGATCTCCGAGGAGGTCAAGAACTACCGCCCCTACGCGCGAATCATCGACGCCATACATCACTCCTCACGCACCTTCCTCGACGCAGCTATGATGTTCTGCCTCGCGATGCTCATTGCAGCCATGGTAACCTTCGCCCGCACTGTCCACAACGGCTTAAAGGCCCCGCTCACCACCTACACTTCCATCACCTCGGCGTTCATGGCTCTGTACTCGGTTCTGCCGGCCGTGCTGCTACACGCCTGCATCTCAAACCAACTGCGCCGCGCCAAATGGAGAAGGGCATCCTGGGTCATCACGGTATTACTCGGCCTCGCGGTCATGGGTCTCTTTCTCGCGGCACCCGACATGTTCGTCAGATACCAGAGCACATCCAACGTCGAAGCACTGGTCCAATCGCTTCACGATCCCGACCATCAATTCGCCTGGGATGCATGGTGTCTGAACCACGTCGCTGCGCGCAACTTCCTCAAGTATGCGTGGTTCTTGAACGCGCTGCTTCTCGTGTTCTGCATTCTGTATCTCACGTTGCTGTGGAACTTGCGCTTCGACAAGGCGCCGAGAGACTGGATACGCAGACTGCGCGACCGTTGGTGACTCATCATAGCTTCGCTATCGCTTGCGGGCATGTGGACATGCCTTGGTATATTCTTCCACTATCGGACGAAGCTGAGTGAAGGTGGCGGAGAGACGAACCAGGACGGCGAATGGTCTTTCGGGCAGATCCTGGGCCTTGCAACGTGGCTGCCAGTGGTGATTGAGTTCGTGCACATACTCGTGCAAGGGCCGAAGGAAGCATTGAACGGGCAGGTTATGGAGCCGTTCCAAGTGGTGTCGACTGTAGATGCTTCAGCCGTGACGGCGACGACGCAGGAGAGTGAGAAGGGCGCAGTGGAGTATAAGGCGGTGCCGGTCTGAAAAGCGGTGGAGTTTGATGGAGATGGTATACGAGAGCCCCTGAGGCTGCTACGATCTAACGACATACATGCATAGAGAAGTGCATTCATTGACCAGCAGCAAGAACCAAATTTCCATCATCAGCGTACCAGCCGCCGGCCAAGCGCAGGAACGAGGGCGTTTGTTTCAGAAAAGGCAAGCTTTCTGTATACGTAGTTTTCCGCAGCTTCTTTAGATCCAGCCTCGAACGAAGTAGATGCACTTGCACTCCAGCTCGAAGAGGAAGGAATACGAACCGTGGGCTTTCCACTGCCAACGATGTGAAGAGTACTCGGCACCGGTCAGCGGCCTTCCGAACTCCCTGAACCGCCCCTTTCCCACGGTTGATGAACTGGGGTAGCTTATTGTGCTTCTTTTCTATGTTCTATCGGCTAGAGAGAGTTTGGATAATAGGTTGGCTCCTTCTCCACCCGCTTAATGGATTGGGAGCTGTCAAAAGCCATGATAACACAACTCGCAACGGCTTTGTCCAATGCTCGTTCAGCAAACACCAAGGAATGGTTCGATGGAACAGTGATACTGCTCTAGCTCCCGAGGACAATAGCTTCTCAATGCCCTTCCAATTCGCCACAACACCCCCTCCTCCCAATTCCTCCCTTCCCTCCCCATCCTCACCAAGTCAGCACCGTCAAACTCCCCACCTCCGCCTGCCCCTGCCTCAAAAACCTCACCCTCATCCTACGTCCCTGCAAATCCGTCTCCTCGCTCACTTTCCACACCCGCATCTTCGCCTTCACCATTCTCTCATCCATTCCCTCCTCCAGCGTCGTCCCATCCGCTCCTTGCTCCAACCCCAACCCCTCCTCCTCAACCCCCACAATCTCCTTTGCCAGTCTCGCCGATGCAGCGCCGTCCCAGCATCCCTCGCGCGGCGCGGCGGTCTCAAGCAGTGTGATGGCTTTGCGCCGTGTAGCCGGGTGTCGGCATTTCGAGGCGACGTAGTAGAGCATAGGGACGGTTTCCATGTCGAGCGCGAAGCGGGTAGAGGGCGTTGCTGCTAGGGCAGTGGCAGTGGGAGCTGATGATGATGGGATAGGAGATGGGGATACCGGGAACGAGGAGCAGGACAGAAGGAAGTCCGCAAAGGCGACCATGCGGGAGAACTGCGGCAGGAATGCATCATACAGCATCTGGTCCGCGGAATGGCTCGTCGCTAGCATAATCGTGAGCGTCGTGTACCACATGGTAAGGGAGATCTTGTCGGGTGTGGGTGGTGGGCCTCCTCCACGGCCGGGAGCTTCCGAGGTCGGAAACGACGGATGATGGAAGAGATGGTGTTTATACTCGCGATGCCACTGCGAGAGCCTGTTCCAGAACGCCGCGCGCGCAGCGCCGCTGAGCACTGGCTGCGGATACGAAGGTGCGAAGTTCTCGGGGTGCAGATACACGTCGCTAAGCAGCATATCCAGCTCATCTCTTGCGGCCTTGAGATCATACTCTTCGCCCTGTAGTCTCTGCGGAGGAACCAGGCTCTCCATGCCCCCCAGCGAGCCGACGCCCAGCCACGGCGTCGAGAACGTCCTCGCCTGCAGCGTCAAGCGCGTAAAGACCGGCGCCATCTGCGCGCGAATCAGATGCCCCGTCGGGCTCGAAAAAGCTATCCCACCACCACACGCAGCGCCCAAACCCCTACTCGCACTCCACTGACTAAGGATCAGAAGGCCGCTCTGCAAATGCGTCGATGCGGCTTTGTAGCAGCCGCGCAGCCACTCAAACGCCACGCACAGAATGCAGCACAGCAGCGAGACATCCAGGCCCCTCCAGCTCCGCTCTCTGATCTGCGCATTCAGCAGTCTAATAGCCTTGGCGTAATACTCAGCCGCCTTCTCCCTCGCTCTTCCTCTTCCACTCCACGTGCCTTCCCCCACCACCGCGCCCTGGTGTTCTTCCTGAAAGGCAACATGCAGCTCGCCCAGCGCCAAAATCGCCTGTCTAACGCACCCCTCGCGCGTCCCAACCTGCAGCACTAGCCGACACCAGAACTCTTTCTCGAAATGCCCCGCAAACTGCGGCGCCGTGCGGCTCTGGAAGAAATGCAGGGACCGCTCTTCCAGCGGATCGTCCAGCGGGAAGGTTGCGAATTCTCGCCGCGGAAGGATGAGCTGAGTCGCCGCCGTATCCCGCGCCAACGGATACCCGGAGCACGTGCGGCCGGTACTGGTGCATTTGAGACAGGCTGGGCGCGTCTTATCGCACTTTACTCGCCGAATACTGCCAGATCGAGATCAGTTTGATACGTGATAGACGACGAGACGGATGGGGTGAGAGAGATGGCTTACGCACCGGCAGACACGACAGCCCAGCTTCGAGCGCGTGTGCTGTGCCCGCTTTCGATCTTTGGATCTTGGCGGTGTCATTATGAGAGATGCAGACCTTGGGAAGCTTGATGTGAGTGGTGACAAGACGTGCAGAGGACATTGTCTGAGAAGGAAGCGGAGTGCTCATGAGGTGTCGTGATTGGGGCTTTGTATGTAAGCGGATGCCGATGTTTCATTGGCTGATTCGTCTACGAGCCAATCAGAGTATCGGTCTCTCGTGCTAGGCGCATCAGGTAGTAGTACAAGGCTGAATCATTGTCAACGCTGTGAATAACCAGCCCCACAATTAGAAGAAGCGGAGTTACACCCTCTCGAGGCATACCCCAGTCCTAGTAGATAAAAAGTACTCATCATGTCAGTTGTGCCTTTGAAGAGAAACGAGATATTTTGAGCCTTGTCGTGCCTACCAACTACCCATTATCCTTGCCCTTCCTACCCCGGGTATCCATCCGAAATCCAACGTCCTTTCTGCGCTCATCCGTCAAGCGACCCCACTCAAGCAGTAACCTGAACATATAGATCTCCATATCCTCTTTCCTAAGCACTTTCTCCGTCCACACCTTTCCGGCCCGCGCAATACTCTCCGCCTCCTTGATCTTCGGCTCCATTGTCCTCGATCCTTTCTCCTGCAGGCTATATCCGCCAAAGTAAGCAAGCGAGGAGAACAGATCGTGCAGTCGTATATCAACCGGAACAAAGTGCTTCCAAGCTATGAGGCGACCCTCGTACCATTCGCGGAACAGGGCTGTCTTGAAGACCACACTGTTGGATTGCAGAAAGGGGATAAAGCGGCCCGAGAACCCCGCGCCGTCCGCATCAAAGAGATAGCGGTAGCGCCAGTGGTTCTTGAAGTCGATCGTGTTACCGAAGCCGAACTCGCGGGCTTGATCGTCGCAGTCCGGTCCGCCGCAGTGATTGATTTCGTTGACGAAGTGGGCATCCATCTTGGTCTCCAGTAGCTGCTTGATCGTTTCTGGGCGTTCCATGACATACTCCAGCTTTCCGTTCTTATTTCCGGTAGGGAGGAATATGGGTTGACGAGAGGTCTCGTTGTTGAGCAAATGGACGAATCGTTGACGCAGCATACCCTTCCATGACCCAGCAGTGCTCAAACCCTCGGTTGTGGCGCCACGCCAGAAGAGTTTATCGTCTTTTCTAAGAAATCTCGGATCGGGAAATTTCTCGCCAAACTCATACTTCGTCTTATCCATGTAGTTCCACGGGGAGGGATATCTGATGTCGGCGTAACCCGGCGCGCGGCTCTGGCTAAAGATGGGAACAAGCTCATGCGTACCAGCGAGAGTCCCCGGACTGAGATGCAGCCCGTGAAGGTTGGCAATATCGGGCTGATGACAGGGATTTGCCGACCTCGTCCAGTTGGCCACGAAGGCACCCATAGAGTGAGGGGCTGCACAGGCGGAGCAAAAGATACCCGTGTCCCAAGGCCTGTCTTTCCGTGCGCGTGAGTCTGTAGGACATGCCGTGGAACCGTAAGTCTGGAATGAAGACTTCATCCAGGCATTTTCGAAGAACGGGGGAGCTTGCGGTAGTTCTGTGGTTTGGAGCCAGGTAGAGGCGCGATCTGGGCGGAAGTCGATGGTGCCATCGGCAGAGGTGTGCGATGGATAGTGTTCTCGGTGGACACGCGCCTCTTGGAGTTGCTTGTACGGCACAGCTACGCGAGGTTCGTCGTTGAGGTTGAAGGCGAGGTCCATGTCAGGCACAAACTCAACGAACTTGTCCAACATATGAACAATTCCATCCAACATCCATTTATGCGATCCAGGCGCGTTTCCAAACACTTCAGCTTTGCCGTCCCGGATACGAATACCACCTAGTCTGTCATTATCGGCGAGAACCCCGGCAGTGCGCTGTCGCAGCTCGGCCGGACTCAATGATGAGAACAAGGTCAAATCTTCCTCGATGTTGTCGAAGTCGTCTATCACAATCGAATCCCGGGTCGTGGCATATTCATACCACTTGTCGAAGTGTGGTGGCGGATCCCGGTGGTAGCGCTCCTGATAGTGAATCACAGCTTCCGCTAATGTCTTACTCTGATGGGCTTGAGATGCCCATCGTTCCTGCTGATCGTTTGCTGTGGCCATCAGCATGGGGATAGGGTGTCCCGGAATCGGTTTCTGGTAGCGGTAAATGGCGACGCCGACGGAGAAGAAGACGAGAACTGCCACGAAGGAGATGATCTGATTTCGTCCGAGGCGCACGGGTATCTTGGGCCGGTTTTGTGTTTCGTCGGTCGCATCCGCGACCAATTGTAGTATGAGAGCTATGGTAAGTAGGGTAAGGCAGAGGCTAAGGCCGACGGTGGATTTTGGGGGAAAGGAATATGAAACGCCAGTTGCAAGTGCCCGAAGAACGCCGATATATGCAGATGAAAATGCAGCAATCAGAACAGCGCCCATGACGCCGTACATACGAGCCTAACGAATTAGTACAGTCGACAATAGCGGGAGTGATAGGCTTACCGAAACAATAAAACATAACATCATAATGGGTATCATCAAAGACAAACGAAGAAGACTAAGAAGGTATTCACGAGGAGCGGAGAGCAGCCATTGACGGTGTTCGGGCATCGCGGCATAGACAACGATGCCGGCCACGGCAAGCACGAGAGCCGAAGCCTTGGGCTGTTAGCCAGAAGTTGCGGAAAGGCCAAAATGACGTACAATCAAGGTATATCCAACTAGCCCGTTGATGGACGTGCCGTCCTTGGGCTCAACCGGAGCGCTCTCGCTTTGCGAGACACTCTCGTCAATCAAACGATAGAGTATCAAAGCCAATGCGCAGTCTAGTACGAAGCCGAGATACTGCAGTTTGGGGATAGTGGAGGCTGCGGAGGTCGCGATTGGGCAGATGTAAGTCGAGCGCAGCGCGCTTGTCTTGAGTGTGGTGAGGAAGCTAGCGATAGACAACAAGAGCGAGGGGAGGATGTATCGCGTCGGGCCGTAGAGGAAGAAATGTACGATGCGATCTAGAGGGGAAGTCGGAGGTGAGTCGGCGCTCCAGGCTGGAACGGGGCGATGAGTGGGCGCGCAGAAGCCATGGTAGAGCGCGAGGACGAGTGGGAGGAATGCCTACGGTCCTTAGCATGCCATCCATCTGGTATGTGTCTAGTCTTACTATGACTGTCGGCCCAGTGCACGCGACGTCTTTCATGACAGCGAAGAAGAGGGCAATGCGGCCGCACAGGCCGAACAGAAGCAGGACGAGCAGGGCCGCGAGTCCCCTCCTGCTGAGCGCGCCTCTCCGGAACGTCCGCTCTTCGGGTGGCCATGCTTCCTCCGACGAAGGCCGCCCATTGCCCTCAGTTAACGGGATCGCGACATATCTCTCATTGGCGGTCGACCGGCGGTTCTTCCACGCCCACGTTTCGTATGCGATAATGGCGAGCCCCGAAAGCAACAACACCACGCCAACGGTATGCAACGGGCGATCGAGCGCAAACGACGTGGGCAGACTCGTGGACAGGTAGCTTGATCCTAGAACGAGGCCGCTGCTCGCAGTGTCAGCAATTGCGCTGGGCTTCGTGAAGCGTAAGCGGGGAGGAGGAGCGACGGACCATGGGACGAGGAGCGCCTTTCTGTCCATGACCGCCACATGCTTCAGGCGGCGGCGGATCTACAGCTGCGAGGGGCAGCAATGGCAGCGGCGGCGGCTGGACATGGCCTTCGAACACGAGTGAGGGCAGACGTCGTCGACGACAAGACCAAGACTTTCAGGCACCGCGCCGGCCCTGGATCCACCCAAGCCCAGAGCTGCGCCCCAGCGAAGGGAGCTAGCCGGAACCGGACCCGGCGGCGGGGGGGTCGCAGATGCCGTCTTGCGTCTTGCCGGTGCCAGCGCATCCATCACCTCAGAACGAACATGGAGGGCCTTCGCGGGCGGATGCAACGGCCGCGGTGCTTTGTGTGAGGTTTCAGCGCTCTTTTCGTGGACCCTCGTTGATCACAATCTCGTCACCTATCGCGTCACACGTCACGAGCGGCACCTCCCCGTATTTACTCGCACAAGACGACGACACAGTACAGTATACGCAAAGAATCGAGGTTCGTCCTCTGTTTGCATCACCCCTGATGACATGGGGTGTTCTACCTAGGTACACAGTACTTGCGATCCGCCGCTCCTCCTTCCTAACTGGGCATCTCCCCGGCTTCATGCCTCCTACTTTACCGGCCGCACCACAGTCTCCATGCCTCAATGGCCCTGCAGCTTCTTGAAAAACGGGACACGCGCTGTCATACTGCGGCACTTCTTGCCAAAAATCCACATTGGGATAGTGAGGAGCAGGATGAAAATGTGCAGGCCGCCAATGGTCGAGAACACCTGCAACGGACCCATGCTCGTGATCCAAGAACTGCCGTGCGGTTAGAGTCAACGTTTCGGGAATTAGCTACACCAACTCACCTGATGAAGTAGTTCATTCCGAACGAGTAGATGTTGCGCAGGTTGAGCGACGCAAACGCTTCCGGCGCCTTGGAGCGGTGGCACTCGGTGATGTAGCCGTAAATGCTGGTCCCCGCGTCAGTCTGACGACACAAGAGAAGGAACAGGATACGTACCCGATATTCAAGAACGCCATCGAGAAGTAGATGAGGCCGTACAGAAACACCGGCCCCGCCCAGGGATCGTGGTTCTGCAACGTCGCGCCGAAGCCAAAGAAGCCAATGACGCCGAGAATCAGCGTCAACACGTTCAGCGACAGGCGGAACTCGGGCTCGTAGATGCCCTTGTTCCAGCGCGCAAGCTGCTTGACCGCCATGTCGTTCAGCGGCCCGGCGACGATGCTGAGCAGCGCCGCAACCAGCGGTGAGATACTGATCAGGCCGACGGCCGAGACGCTGAAGTTGTACGGCGGAGCGGTAAACAGCTGCGCGAGCACGCCGCCCATGACCACGAGCCACGACGTCGACAGACCGTACGTTATGAAGCCGTAGAAGACCTGCGGGAAGAGCAGCATGCCGAATGGGCGCACAATAATCTCGAGCAGGTTCTCATCGCTTTCGACACCGCGCACTGGACGGAGCTCTTCCCACCAGGTATATGGCTTCTCGTCTGCACCCGTGTAAATAGGCTCGACGCGGACTGAGCGCTCAGTATGGAGAGTAGTGTCCTTAGGCTCCTCTCCGACGATGTTCGATGCATCCTTGGTCTTTGCGGCGTCCAGCATCTCCTCGGTGTGGTCCGTGGTGCCGAGATCGAGGTTGTAGGCTGGGTCGCGCTTGTACACCGTCTCGGGGACGAAGAAGAAGATGAGGATGATGAAGACGCCGTAGAAGATTGCGCAAATGCCATACGTCCAGTTCCAACCGAGGTTCTGCGCCGTCCCGTCAGCCTTTGAGTCGGGTTAACAAGGTTTGACATACCTGGATGATGTATCCGCTGATGCAGCTTCCACCGCCAACACCAACAGACAGACACAGCCCCCAGAACGCCAGTCTCAGACCGCACTCATGGACATAGTAAATGTCGCCGATGACCGCTGTAGTGAGCACTTCAAAAGGACTCATCCCGATAGCGCCAAAGATCCGACTCGCCAGCAGACTCTCATACGTGTGAGCATGGTACGCCCACACACTGCTAATGAACAGCATCAGGTTGCCCAGCATCATAACCGGCCTCCGCCCATACTTGACCGACAACCCGTTCGTCACGAAGCAGGAGATTCCGATAGCGAAGATGGCCCATCCGAGGCCACCGTTGAGCGAATTATAGCTCATGTTAAACTGCACGGCCATCTCCGCGAAACCGGGCGAGATCATGGGGCCCCAGGCGCCGACGACGGCGGTGTCGATGCTGATAATGAGGAGGAGCAGCTCCTTCTTCCATTGCGGCCAGTTGAGCGGATCTCGCGGCGACTCGGAGGGCTGGGGCACGAGGACGATGTCTGCGTTGCGGCCGGTGCCGTGCTTGAGCCCGGAGGTGTCGCGCCCTTTATACTGTTAGACTGCGATCTTGCCGTCAATTGAGATGGAATGCGTACCGTGGTATTGATGATGCTCCGCATCCATCATATCCGCCAGCGGCGCCGTGCCAGGCACATGCTCGAGGTGATGATCGTCCAGCACACCGAGACCCATAGTGCTCTCAAATCTCAAATCTCCACAGCAAGAAGAAACAAGTACCAGCAACCCTCAATCAAGCCTTCTTCAATAGCAAGGCAAGTTCTCAAAGGGAAACCGAGGAACCCGAAAGCAAAATAACAGTACAACAAAGCCTAAAGATCACCTCCCATGCACGACCGGAGCCTCTGCCATTTTAATACCTAGGTAAATCCTCGCGCACGCGTCCCATGCCCATCCCATCCCATCCATGCCAGCCCCAATGTCGGCATTTAGCCAAGCACGAATTGCCGCGTCCCCCCCATTCGCCCCAATTCCGCGCTGCTCCCCTACGCGAAGCGCAATCCCTCCAGAGCGTTATAGCGCTTGCAGTTAGCAGCGGCCCTGCTATGAACGAGGATGGACAAGGGCCGGGTCGTTGGAGTAAGTTCTTGCTGCCCCACTTCCGCCCCCCGCACTCGGGGGCTCCGCACTTCTGGGGTAGGTTTCTGGCGATGGGCAGGGCAGGGCCCCACGTTTTGCAGAATGCCTCGTGGTATTATTCCGCGCATGACTGCGATGGCGAGCATGAGAATCCGATGAGGTGGATGGGCTCGTAGGGCCGAGTTATCGTACTGGGAGAAGGGCAGTAGTATGTAGTGTGGTAGTACACGATCTGCGGGGTGAGCATTGCATTGCATGCATGACACCTGGGCAGGGCACTCAATCGCCGGGCGAAAAATATATTACATGCAGCTCGCAGAGAATTGGAAGGATCGCAAGTCTATACGCATCCCGATTGGACGCCAGCGCAAACTACTCTACTCCTCGCGTCTCTATGGCGAGGTCGTCAGACGAGAAACACGGATTGAAGGAGCACGTCTGACGAAGCCTCGCAAGCTTTTGCGGGCGGGCGGGCCCGTTGAGATTGAGGCTTGGGGGCGTGAGATGGCTAGCTGGCTGGGCATCCAGACATGTGTAGATATCGTGTTCGACGCGTGTCGACAGGAAGAGGTGGGATTGGAGATATTCGCGCCCGTGTGGATCCTGGACGCAAGGAACTAAGGTTGAGTGTCAAGGGAGACTGCTCTCTGCTGCGTTTTGCCTCGCAAGCTTGCGGGGAGTCACTTTTAAGGTTTTGCGGACCCGAGGAGTAATAGTAAGCCGTTCGAATGTGGGACTGTGAAGGCGAAGTACTATGCGTCGTTCAGGCAGGGAGAAATGCTTATTGGGTTCGTTGGCTGCTAAGTGAGACCAAAGGAATTTTCTGAGAGTCGTTATGGATGTCCAAGTTCATGACAGATGGCGGCCTGTGGAGCACTTCAAGTTGGTACGTCTAGGTCCCATATAGGATTCTGGAAGAACGGAGTAGCAAAAGTGAAGAGAGTATCCATTCTGTCTCACCTATCTAGCTGAGTTCCGATTTAGACGCAGCTTCTCATCCAGATATCTCACCACGAAAATCGCCCGGATGCTCCAGCATCCGCCGATAAAGTGGCTCCGTCTCAGAACTTAGATCTTCGACTCGCCATTCAGCCTCTCCGTCTCCATCGGTTCAGCATACTTCTCCGCCTCGCCCGACGCACCTCCCGACATCCCATTCTCCTCATCATGCGCATGCGCACCAGTGAGCCCTATTTCAGTCGTAGTAAACTTATCCGCCACGTCCCTATACGCAGGGACAAAGTTCACCGCAAGACTATAACTCCAAGCCGCCACAAAGAACGCCAGCGGCACCGTCATCGCCAGCGCCGTTGGCGCATGTCCCGTCTCGAAATTGGCCTTCCCCTGCGAATCTGCCGCCGCGAACAAGATAGGCGGCACGACCGCGCCGCCGCTCACGCCGCCCACGATAAAGCCCGACCCGCGCTTCGAGTACTTGCCTAGGCCGCGCATGCCGAGCGCGACAATGGTCGGGAAGATGATGGATTCGAAGAACAGCGTCACGTAGAGCATGCTGACGCCCGTGTTCCCGCGCTGCGTGATACTCGGCGCGATGAAGATAATGCACATGGTCATGAACACCAAGAACACCCATCGCGGGCGTGCGAACTTCATGATGCCGGAGCCCGCGAAGCGACCGAGCGCGAAGGCGCCTTGGGCACCAGCGAGGAGCCGGGCACCGGTTGAGTCGGAGGTGTTGGGGCGCGTATCCGCTACATAGTTGATGAAGGCGCCGGCGATAGCGACTTGGGCGCCCGTGTAGCAGAACTGCGCAAAGGCGGCATGGAAGAGACGGTATTGGCTGCGGAAGGGCTTGACGTCGGTGCCGGCGTGGGTCTCGGAGGCTTGGAAGGCCATGTCGGCGTCCTGGTTTCGTCTCGTTAGCCCAAGTCACCTCTCACGCTGTTTTCAGGAAGGCGGCTCACCGTGATCTCGGGGATCGGCGAGAAATAGAAGACCACGGCCAAGGCGAAGACGAAGATGGCAATGGCGAGGTAGACCCATTGCACAGTCTTGAGCGAATTGATATCATCCCCCGTGTTCTTGAAGAAGACGTAGCTTCCCAGCACCGGCGCAACAACCGTTCCAATGCCATTGAACGCCTGCGCGATGTTGATGCGTATTTCGCTGTACTTCGGCGGCCCACAGACGGTCAAGTACGGATTTGCCGCCGTCTCCAGACTGCCCAACCCATTCCCGATGATAAAAATGGCCGCGCAAAACCCGCCAAAGCTCCTGTTAAGCAGACATGGCCAGGCAATCAGACTGCCTACACCGTACAGCACAAGCCCCCAAATAAAGACGAGCTTGTATCCATAGTGTCGCAGGATCCAGTTTGCGTGGCCGAGGGAGGCGAGGGGGTATGCGCCGAAGTAGGCGGCTTGGAGGCCGGAGGAGCGCGAGCGCGTTATCGAGAGCGTTACTTGGAAGTGCTTGTTCAGCGTATCAAGGAGGCCGTAGGAGAAGCCCTGGGTAGTGTGATCAGTGAGTGTACCGCCACGTTTAGTGCCGGTCGGGGCAGCTTACCCAAAGGAAGAAAAGGATGGTGACGAGGCAGAGCGGATAGATAGATTCCCTTAGGGTAAGCTCCGCCGCGCGTGTCCTCTTATTATCGCTGACCTTCAGCGTAGGTTTCTTGAAGAAGCCCATGTTCAATCCAGCTCTTCAATCTCTCTCAAGGTCCTGTATTCGCCGCCCGCCAGCGGTGAGGTGTTAAAATCAGGGTTCGGGTGAGCAGCCAGCAAACGGGAGCCGCAACCCCAGTCGCTTTAAACGGTCGCACATTTTGCCCGAGAGCATCATCCGACGATGGAACTCTAGGCCGCGTTAGGAAGCTACCGTTGCATGTCCTCCAAAAACTGGGGTAGAATCCGGGGATCGTCTGCTTGGCGGATGTCGTCGGTGGCTCTGCGGCGGTGGGACGTTGTTGGTGTGACGGCTCGGTGTAATGGGATCCGACGACTTGGCACTGGGACTCGGCAAGGCCGTTGCAGGATCGAAACGTTTCCTGAAGTGTTACCTTGCTGAGGAAGTGCGAATTCGGATACGTGGAGCCTGAGGGCGTTCAGAACCCTTTTCGGATGGCGAGCAGACAAGGACGCCAGGTCAGGTTGTTTGAATATGTATATACATCTGTCCTTCTACCACCGGAACTTTTTGATGCGCCCAGCAACACTATTCAGAATATATACAAAGAAGTAGAGCCCCTAGACTACTATGCGCGAGACTAGGACAGGTAGCTAGTATCCACCCAGCTAGCATATCCACTTCCCAAAACCGTCGATATGCTCACAGCACTCGAGAGCTTCGTCGCAAAGCTAGCCCGCGTACCGGACGCCCCGGTCCCGGTATTGGCATACTCGGCAAAGGTAACCTGATCGGTCCTCTCATCGCCCGTGTTCCAAATGTGCCAGCCCGCGCTGTTTATCACGCTACTCAGGCTAGTCTGCTGGAACACGACGCGGGCGTAGTTGCGCCACGGGCGGCCGAGATAATATGCGCCTGAGCTGACCGTGTTTCCGGAGGCGGCTTTGACAGTGGACTTGTTGATGACGTAGTAGGACGGATTGGAGGACGAGTCGCGGCCGTTCGCAGTGATGTAGCCCAGGGAGGCGGAGAGGACGGCGATATCGACGCCGTCGAACCAGGCCGTAGCTTGCTGGCCGAAGATAAAGTCGGTAGCACCCTCGATGTAGCATTTCGCGTAGACCTGAGCGCCGGTTTGCGCGAGGACAGTATCCTGGTAGCCCTTGAATTGCACACCATAGTATCCTTG
This sequence comes from Trematosphaeria pertusa, assembly GCF_010094035.1. Lineage (NCBI taxonomy): Eukaryota > Fungi > Ascomycota > Dothideomycetes > Pleosporales > Trematosphaeriaceae > Trematosphaeria > Trematosphaeria pertusa. Next base: position 640,148 of record NW_022987231.1, on the reverse strand, counting down.
CTTGTCGTTGTTGGCGCTGACGGCTAGTGCTTGCGAGCCCTTGCCGTAGCTGTTAACGAGGTTGATATTGTAGACCTTCAGGTTCGTAGTCCATGCACGGAGAGTGGCCGTGCCATCATTGCTTAGGCCATTGGCTTGGCTGAGGCTCTGAGTAATGGTCACGGTGTTGGCAGAGTAGCTGGAGGTGTCTGTCGTATAGCCGTAGATGGTGAGCGCCGACTTGAGAGCTTGGATGTAAACCTGCTCCTTGTAGGTTCCTTGGTTGATAAAGATGCACTGCGCAGTAGTAGTGGATGTGGAAAGGGCGTTGACGGCCGACTGGACGGTATTATACGTGCCCGAGCCACCAACGACGAGGCAGCCAGATGGCGCTGAGGTCCGGCTCGTTGAAGTGGCTCGCTTTACGGCTGGTGCAGCCAGGCCAGTGGCCACCCAAGAAAGGAAGAGAAGAAGGGAGCGCATGATGATGAAGAGGAGCGAAGAAGCGAAACCAATGAAGGCGTAACGGGTAAATCATATCGAAACAAACACTTACTTATACATACAGTAGGTGAGGTATTCATCACTGTGATGTCCTTCGGGAGGGAATGATGAGTTTCGCCACCGATATTAAGGGATTTCTCCGCCCCATACTATTTTCGCGCCAGTCAATCACGAAACATAGTCCCCGCGCGCTTGGATATGTCAAAAGAGGTTGAAACAGAACATCTCGGGAGATTTCCCCACCCCTGATTTAGATGCGGAGATATGCCGAGAGGGTGATGGGTTCCGGTTGGTGGAATCACTGCGGTCAGTGCACTTGCAGCGTCGTCATGTTAATTGAGGCGTATCGCACGCGGACATCAGAGGAGGCTGACGACGCGATGCGAAAGAGCGATGAAGGTCTGGAGTCTTTTCTTGTGGCTAGATGTCCGGACGATGTCTGCGTGCGGGCGTGCATCTGGGATCAGAGAGCCGCGAATTAGTATAGCTTATCCTGAAAGCCTGCGAAGCCCTATCGGTTGTCAATCTAGTAGCGAGGCCATGTCAAGTTGTTTGACTCTGAGTACCTTGTGATGGGGAGATGTGGTGGAGGTTCGTGGAGGCTTGCGAAGGCCAGGAGAGTCATTTTAAATAGGCGAAAAGTGGTCCGTGCATATTAACGATATGTGCTGACCTGTAGTTACGTCCATGTATCCACCTACAGGTATATCCATCATCTTGCCCCATGTATCAATGTGCGTGGCATGCCACGGGAAAATGCAGACAGAGAGAATGAAAGACCCTCACGCTCCTTCGATAGATCGCTCCCACGCAAAGCACGCTGAAGCCTTCTATACGCAGTCGAATCCTCGCTCGAGTCCTACCTCGCCGAGTACTTGCTCAGAAGGGTCTTGTTCATATCAAACTTCTTGATGACCAGACTGACTGTCAACGTGCTTGCAGAGACGCATGTCATCATGACGAACAGCGCGCGGAAGCCGTGCATATACGACTCTAGGATGGGTGTGCGCGTCGTCTCGTCCAGCGTCCTCAGGATGTACACGTAGCGCTCGGAGTCTTGAGCGATAGATGTCGAGAGGCCGTAAGCAGAGAGTTTGTTGGACATCGCATTCTGGAAGATCGTTCCCGAGAGAGCCACGCCTAAAGGCATTCCGAGGCTCCTCATAAACCCGTACATACACGCCGCCATCGCTGCATCTTCGACCTTCGAGATAGCCTGAATACCGACGTTTACGCCAGTTACAACCATCCCGGAACCGATGCCGAAAACGGCAAGGACGATGGCGAAAACGGCGGTCGTGGTGTGCAGGCCAAAGAGCAACATGAGTCCGCAACCGAGTGTGCTTATAGCCCAGCCCACCCAGATACTCCATCTGAATCGGCCAAGCCGAGTAGTCAGCCCCGCGACGATGATGGAGCCCGGGATAAAGAGGAATAGGGCTGGGAAAATGTCGATACCGGCTTTCGTGGATGATGCACCTCGGACGCTCATGCAGTAGAAGGGAATGTAGTACAACGAGGTAAAAAGCTGCACATCAGGTTAACTTTATTGGCAAGAGGGATTGCTTTGAACTTACGACTAACCCACTCATGAGCGCGCAATAGAAGGCCGCGAGAGCCGACGGGCAATAAAATATCGACATGGGCAGCAAGCTCTTCGGCTTCATCCAGATCTGCCAGCCCACGAACACCACAACGCCGATGAGCCCTATCATGATGGGAGCGAGGGTCTGTACCGAGACCCACTTGTACTGGATGAGGAAGCTCGTCATTCCGCCCACAAAGAGCGCTGCGCCAATCCAGTCGGTCGATTTCAGCTTTTGCGCGAGAGTCATCTTGGCCATGGTATTGAGCCGTACGAAGAGGAAAGCCAGGATGAAGCCTAGCACGCAGAACGGGAAATTGATGATGAAGACCTGCAAGAGAGAGGTACAGTTAGCAAATGTCTCAGAAATAGAAATGGTGACTATCGAAGATACGTACCCAACGCCACGTCGTGTGCTCTACAAGCGCACCGCCAATAACCGGTCCGACTATAGTGCCGATCGACCACGCACCGAGCACGATGGAGAAGTACTTTGGCCTCTGCCTCAAGGGGACGATGTCGCAAAAGATGACCTGGCAGAGAGTGATTATACCACCACCGCCAATGCCCTGGATAGTCCGTCCCGTCAGCATGACGGTGAAGTCATTGGCGGCGGCGCACAAGGCGGTGCCGACGGTGAAGAATGTCAAGGAGAAGAGGAGCATTTGTTGGCGGCCGAAGAACTCGGAAACAGAAGCGATGACGGGCTGGAAGACGGCGCTGGAAAGGAGATACGAAGTCCCGGCCCAGAAGGCGTCGACGGAGGTGCCATTGAGGGCTACTGCGATTTGCTAGTGGACGACATCAGTTACCATGAACAGACACGGGACGAGGATGTGACGTACCGGAAGGACAGTAACGAGGATGGTCGCGTCAAGCGAGACCATGAGCGAGATCAAGGAGAGACTGATCATGATGAACCACTCCTTCTTGTGGGGCTTCCACTCTTCGGTAGGCTTCTCGAGGGATTCGACATCAGTGCTCGTCGTCGAAACCGGCAAGATGGAGCCTGCGGTGATCGGTTTTTCGCTTGAATTGAGTTCCATGGTTGCAGCTGGAGGTGGTGTTGTAACTGGAGGTGGGGTTGCAAGATTTCGTTGTTCTTCTGATCCTCTCTCGAGCTTAACCCGGCTGTGGCCGCTGTGAGCGGAGGCATGTTTCCCTGAACGGTCCTTCCCAGTGAAAGTGAAGCTGGCCATGGTGTTTGGTCCGAACAAAACAGGAAAGAGCTGGTGAGCGAGTTATTCGACGAACAAAAGCAAGGGCGGAAAGACAGATATGTAGGCGTGGATTCCAACAGCACATGTGGTCACGACGGAGCCCAGGGAAGGAATACAATAATGGCTCAGGGTGGGACAGTGCAACGCCGGCCTACGGCTTCGCCGCACGCTCAGCAGCGGATATCCCACACGCTTTCCATTCACTATCAAGACGACCGTCTACCCAAGACACCCTTGCGTTGGCACCTTCCATGATGTATTTTTTGTGGCCCGGGTCGTGGCTCCTATCACCCACCTGGGCAAGCGTGGAATCCTCGCATCGCAACATCCTGGTCCGGGTAGTACGATCGAATCCGCAAACCGCACCGTCGGAACTCGGTACACTTTTATTCCACCGGCTCACCTTATCTGGCGAGTGAGCCGCGAAGAGTTGCAGCACGCAGTGTAGAAAAGTGGGCAAAGGGCGATGGTGTAGCTGATCTGACGTGGTGCATATCTCAGCCAGCCTGGAAGCCGACTGGCCAATCGCGGCGCGCGCTTACCCCAACAGGCATAGCAAAATTCCCGGATCGGCAGGAGCGCGAGGCGGATACCCTAATTTTGGCCCTCAGATCTACGGTTGCTTCCTCCCATCTACACGTCAAGAGCTGAGTATAGGTGCTAGACTACTCCTATCTGCAACTCTCACCGTGTCTCGGGGGCTACGACTGCATCGTAATTCCAACGCTTCGTACCAAGGCTCACGTCGCTGTTGTGCCCACATTGAACCAACGCGATGCACATTAGAAATCATAACCCCTGTCCAGTGCAACTACGAGAACATTGTTGATGTGAGCACAGAGCGTTGGACACCGAAGGAATCCGTTCCCAACCCCCCATGACCTTCCTTCGTATCACGAATATTTTCTCACAAGGTCAGAAGGGGTGGCATTTACTAATTCAAGAGTGCAGACTGTGTACGATCCTATATTCGGAGTGAAACCATTCGCTACATCCTCGAAACAACCCACTCTTGGCCGGGCGGCATCACGACAAAAATACACAGTCCCAAATTTCTACGCTCCGTACCCAGCGACCTGGTACAAAATGGCCGTCTAGACAAGCAATCGTGGCTTAGCGCCATTCCCGTTTAGATATTGTTTCGGAGCGTGTGCCTGCGCAACGAGGCTTCTCGCTGGGTAATGAATAGATTGCACGAGGCTTATTATTTACGATTGAAAGAAAGCGTGTCTTGGCCAGGCAATTTGGAATTATGGTTGGTTTATCGACATTTCGGCTGCTTTCGGAAGCAAGAGACGAAATGGAGTGCACTCAGCAAGACTGGCCGATGGAAAATGGATAGACCAGCCTTGATGAGACTCCCAGAACGCGATCGGTATGTGGTGATTCATTCTGGCATATGGGAATGTATGGATCGGCTTCTTAGAGGCTCAGCTCGTGGAACATAAACTAAGCTTAGCTTACCTATTCCCCCACGCCTCGCACGTGCATCCTTCGGAGTGCCGCGCATATACATGGAATGTTTCGGGGAGTAAGTATAGATATCTAGGGAAAACTCATCTCGCAGAGAGGGAGATAGCAGCACCACTACGCCTCTCACATCCGTTCAAGCCGGTTGGTCTCTATCACTCTTCACTGCACTCGCACCTCTTCAACTTGTCGTCATCTCACAACTTCGCATCATGTCTTTGCCCAAGGCTCGCCGCGACGCCATTCCAGGCTTTTCACAAGTCGCCCCAATGACGTGGGAGTACATTCCCTCCCTCCCTCTCGACCCACTATCAGGCAAACTCCCCCTCGACGCCCCCTCCCTCATCATCCTCTTCTCCTGGACCGGGGCCCACGGCCGCCACATCGCCAAGTACACGCAGATCTACCAGACGCTCTTCCCGACAACACGCATCCTCGTCATCACGACCTCCTCGCGAGACTTCTGGTGCCGGCCGTCAGCACGAAAGCAGGCGCTGCTCAAACCTGCCGTCGAACGCGTACAGGAATACGAAGACCACTCAAGTATCCTCATCCACGCCTTCTCGGAAGGCGGGTCCAATAAAGCCGTAGAGTTTGCGGAAGAATACTCCCACGTCACCGGGACTCGGCTTCCATGCACAGCTCTCGCATTAGACAGTACACCCGGCCATCCGCACTACCGGCGCCTCCTGACCGCATTCCAGAAGGCCTTACCACCCAATCCGTTCCTCAAAGCGACCGGCGTCGTGTTGTGCGGCGTCATTCTCGGCCTCGTATATTTCACCTACGGCGTGTTCAAAGGCTTCGAGAACAACCTGATCGCGCGCACTCGTCGCAGAGTAAATGACGCCACGTCCTGGGACCAGCGCGCTCCGCGGTGCTATCTCTATTCCCGGGCTGATGATCTTATCGCATGGCAGGATGTCCAGGAGCACATGCTAGCGGCGGCGCAGAGCGGTGTCCCGGTTATGGATGTGTGTTTCGAGAAGAGCGCGCATTGCAAGCACGCCGCGGAGGATCCGGCGCGGTACTGGAATGCGGTTGTGCTCACGTGGAGGCGCGCGCTGGGGCGCAAACTGCTGGAGGGGAAGAGGGAGAATGCTGGTGTGGAGAGGTTGATTGGCTTGCAGGTGGCTGTTATGGCGGAGAATAGTATTGGTCTTGTGGTTTGAGGTTGGGTATCTCGTCCTCAAGGGTTTAGCATATCTTGCGGCGATGGAGTTTGGTCTTGCATTTGCCGGCCTGAGGGCCTTCGGCGTATTTTTTTTTCCCTCACTGTGGTTTCCCTTTCTCCTGCATTCAGCATTTTCTTTTCATTGAGGCCGAACTAGCATATTTCCTACTCTTCAGTGCCTGTTGTTCTCCTCTTACAAGTAGACGGTAGCATAGGACTTATCTCAAGCTTATTCGCACAATACCATAGTATCAAACAACCCTCCAGCCTCCATGAACATATACTCTCCCTATCCTTCCTCTTGTCCGTCCTCTCCACCCATTAACATGAACAGGGATTCACATCTCCTCGTACTCCCTCCACCACACCCGATCCTCCTTCCTCTCCAGGTCTCATCCAGTCTCCTCATGTCCCTCTCTCGTCGAAACCCACTTTTCTTCTGCATCTGAGCAGCGCAGCGTGCTGCGCGCCACTCCCTACAAGTTCCCACCACACTTACATATCCCGCTTCGACGACGTCTTCCCCGCCACCCGCTCTAAGTCCGCCCGCGTCAACGAGGCCCTTCTCCAGCACAACCTTTGCCGCACAAGACGCCCGCGCTGCGCCAGGTCCCCTAGCGCTACATCGAGATGCAGGTGCGGCTGCGCGCGAGCATGGCGAGGAGAGCCGGGTTTCTGCGCGGGAGATGGTGCGATGGCACGATGACTTCGTAGGTATAGCGAGGCATAGTGATGAGTCTAGAAGGTGTCGCGTTAGAGGATTTTAGCCGAGGAATAGAGTAGAGGTGTTGTGGTGTTGACGTAGTTGCGTTCTGAGCGCGGCTGGTCCGCTGCAGCCAGAGACCCCTTCTTTCTCTCCCTCATCTTCACTACATCCTCCCTTTTCCCTCACATACGCACCGTGTCTATCCCCCTCCCACACTCCTCACTCTCCTCTCCTCAGCCCCCTAAACCCCGTCAGCCCACATCCACATCCGCATCCGCCTTAGGCAAACAAACCCCACCTCATCAATCCCATCATTATCCATATCGCAAACCCAAATTCGCATGACATCCTAAAACGCGCAAAACCATACCACGCATTAACGCTATATCCGAAGCGATCCTCGTATGTATCGCCGATCAAAGCATCGAGAACCGATCGGCGTTAAAATTGGGGCGTGTTTCAAGACCAGGAACAGGGGGCTTCGAGCGATGGGACTTGCGTTCATCTCCCGCTGATTGACGGGTGGACGCGTGCATGCGCTTTAATCGTTAAGCAGATGGGGTTTGGAAAGATGCTCTGCTGGAACATTATCGCTCATTCATGATAGCTGGTATTACTGCTTCTCTATGAGCGAGCGCATCATCATGCCCTCAACTCCTCGCTCGCGGCAATCGTCGCGCTTCCGCCACCCCTCGCCTCAGCAATCAACTGCGTCCCCACCACCGCGCCTGTCGTCTTACTCTTAAACACACCGCTAATAGCCATGAGGCCCAAAAACGGCTCATACACATACTCCTCCTCAATGACCTCCTGGCCCTTGTACGTCACGGTCTGGTTAAATCCGTTAAACCGCATGTCCTTTGCATAGTTCCCCACAACTGTGGTGCTCGAAACGCGACCGCTATTGTCGAGATGCTGTTCCACGATGTCGCCATTCTGCGCGAGAATGCGGTTCTTGTTGTTGTTGCCGCTGAAGTCATGGACGGAATAGAGGATATTGTTTTCGAGCTCGAACTGCATGAGGTCGAGGCTGCGTTTGGCGTTGCTGTCGGAGCCGGTGACGTCGCCGATTAGGTTGCCCGTGTCGTTGATGATGGTGCCGAGGCCATTGCCGAGCTCGGCGATGATGGGGTTGAGGTCGATGGAGGAGAGGGTGTCGTTCTGTAGCAGGGCTCGTTAGCAAGGTTTATGAGGTTTCTTGAGGAAGAACTTACGATCATGAGGACTAGATTGGCTAGACGTGCTTCAAGAACCACCTTTGCGGTGACGTTCTGAATGAGCAGCCGCACCCTAGAGATTGAGAGGTCTACGCCCGCATTGAATTGGAGCAATTGGAGGACCTGCGCATCTAGGTTGATCTTCGCTGTGAGGTTTTGCACGTCGATGCTGATTTCGCCGACGTGCACTGAAGCCTAATAACTGTAAGCGATTGATTCTAAACGATGAAGGGATTCCTTACATTCAGATAAACGTCGGGTTCCGGTACTGAAGAGGAAACGTTGTTGTTCGTATTTTCCGTCTCATATACCACGGCAAGCGGGTCGCCATCCTCTCGAATATCGAGCTTGTAGCCTGTGTAGCCGTCATTGTCTCCAATGCTTTGGCAGGCAGCCAGAAGTGGAAGGAGAAGCAAGGTGAGGAAGGGGAAGAGTGAGTGCAACATCTTGAACGTATGTTGCTTCTTGAGAAAAAGAGAGCGGACGTAGCTCGATTAGCCACAAAAGACAGCGTCAAAAGCGGAAAGAAGGGAACTTGACGTGAGCTGTCAGTCGAGTGCTTTGCTGCGGGGGCTTACCGTTGACAAAAAGGTTTGTAAACGTGATGTGCCAGCATGGATGCATGAACCACGCCAACGCGTACATCTGGCGGCCAAAAGAATTAGATTAAGGAGACCAATCCGAAGCCTTCTAGCCGTTCGAAAAACTGGTTTTCTGCGCGCTATACCGGATTCTAGGTGATTGATCCTGGGAATTTCTATGGAGGCAGCCCTGCCTGCACCCCTGTCCTCGCCTAGACTTGGGGTTTTACCCGAAATTAGGTTATGGGAAACGCGATTTGCATGTTCGCCAACGGCGCTGTTTAAAAGTTAGCAGGGACGCGATTTCTCGAAACTTTACCTTGACCTCCTCCTTCGTTCTCGTTGCTACGTCGCCAAAGTCGCAAACATGCCGTCTCTCCTTTCTTTTCGCATGCTTCTTTTCGTCCTGTCCTTTGCGACGCAAATTCTAGCACAGACTGCCACTTCCGCTGCAACGACTCAGCCCAGTCCAAGCACAACCAGAGCACCGATTGGGAATGGAACTACGACGACTCCGCCAGATGTTCAGACCACATCAACACCTCCAGATGTATATCTGAACGTTCCGGAACTGCACGTTGGCCGGATTGAGCTGGATGTGGAGGAGCTACAAGCCGACATCAACCTGAATGCGAAGGTTGCCGGACTCGTACAGGTCAATGCAGGCGTTCAAGTATCAGTCCAGAAGATCAACGTTACGATTGCGGATGTAGACGCAAATCTGGAGCTCATCGTGCGCCTCGGCCATCTCGTGGACATTGTGGAGCGCGTCTTCGATTCTCTCGACCTCAACCCGCTCCTGCTCAGTCTGATCGGCAACGTAACGAATCTGATCGGAGAGGTGATTGGCGCGGTTGACGGTCTCCTTGGATCTATCACGCAGGGTGGGAAGACTCTAAACTTCCTGGTCGACAACCTTGGCAACATCGTCCAGGAAGTGGTGGGAGGAGCTGAGGGTGCGCTGTCAACGATTGTCGGTAACTACAAGCAGAGTACGTATCCGAAATTCCTTGAGGGCTAGATCATTTGCTAACTGGGCCTAGACATGACGCAAGTCGGAGACGAGAAGCAACTCGGCAACGGGCTGATCCAGAAGACGTTCTCCTTCGAGCAACTGGGGTCCCTAGTCGATATCATCTTTAACACTGCGGGACAAGTCGTCCAGGCCACGGTGCAAAAGAAGAGCGGGGGAGGATCAACAACCACAACGCCATCAGCTTCGACAGCAACGCCTGTAACGCTGCCCGTCAGCACGGCCGTTGAGACATCAACATAGCCCTCGTCAATAGTCCCTGAAAATAATGTTAATCTTTGCATGATGAACAACGTCATTCGTTTGCCGCGTTCGGAGATGATGGGTTTCAGAAACAGCAGCTGCATATGCAAGTTCGCGACTGCCAATGAACGACGTCGGCGCCAGCCGCGCGTCAGTAAAAGTGCCGAAGGATGGAGAATGGAAGGGGACAAGACGGCTGCCGGCAGTACGGAGCGCGTAATTGGTGGGGTTGCTTTGCCGTTCGCGATGAGGGGTGCTGGCGTTGATGGGGAAGTTGGATGGACGGGGCGAGGTTGGAGGAAGGTTGGATGGCAGGGGTTCCCAAGCGAGTTAGCGCCAAATGTCTACCGGGTTGATTCAGGAGGTCACTGCATCACCCTCGCCAAGATCTCAAGCTTGCAACCACCATCTGCTCAACCCCTCTTTTCGATCTATCAGAAATCTTGGAGGTCCGTGTATCCGATACGTTTTCCAGTTTTGCCATATGAGAGCATGGCTTGTGGCGTGATGTGTTGCACAAGAGATATCAAGATAAGCATGCTATAGCCTCCCCAGCCCTATAAGACTATTGTCGGGTACCAAGTGAGTGTCTTCGCTTCCTAGGCGACTCTGGACGATCAAGACGATCTGAAACATCACTCGTATATCCAAATTGAACAGTCGCCTTGTCTGGACGTCGAGACTTTTTGTCATTTGGACGTCACTGCGAACGAGCCGATATCCGGACGGCAAAGGCGGGAATCGGGCTATCTTTGAGCGTACTTGATTTGACCTTGGGGATCAGACTAGAGAGAGAATAAGTGGAGCGCCGCCGTAATGTTCGAGGGGTTCAACATTATTCCTGAAGTAAGACGAGGAAGTCCATACTCCTCACTGCCTCTCATGTCTCATTCGTAGCTCGTTCGCGGTTTTGGCCACACGGCATTGACCTCGTCGCAGCTCACTCCGCTATATCCACTCACCAGAAGCTTCTGTTCCTTGTGGCACGATATCCCACTTCAATGACTCTCCGCTCTCTCCTCAGAAATCTCCTTCCTCGCCCCGCCACACAGATCGTAGAGGAATGCTCTCTTACTTACATCATGGGTCCCGCTTTACCCGCATCGCGGTCTTACAGCTGACTGTACTACGATCAGCAAGCGCTTTCGACGCGCATCCCGGTCATACACATTCTGTTTCAGTATTTTCATATATCTATCTCACTTCTCCCACAGCCTGTACACTCGCCCATACAGCCGTCCATCTATTCGGAAGCCTCACTCTCAGTATCTTCTCCCGCTTCAAGCGCTTCCAATCCTACTCAAATCGCTACTACAGCCACCTCACTAAGCTTCGGCCCTTTGCACCGCTCTCAATTTCCGGCAGAAAACGGCTGCGAGTCCTCTTGCATTCCGCGTAAACCATGAACAAGGACTTCAGGCCGCCGTTTCCGAAGGAAAGATTTCTGTCCACGAGCACGGCTCGCGGACGCCCATTACCGCCATTGCCAACGCAAGGTCCCAGATATCGCTTGGGGATACGCCGGCGGATACAGTCCATCACGAATTGTCGCCCTTCGTAGTCGAGCGCGTTCGACGATCATGAGAGGAGCTTTTTAAATTTCAGCCAGGTAGAGATTACCGTTATGGAGACCCTACTTTGCCCCAATACCTGAGACGTTCGGGATGAATGACCATGCTCAGGTCGCTCGATATCGATTTCGAGTGAGCAGAATAACAAATCACCCGGGAATACACCCTCTTCCCGGTTTCTCCAATTCCAAAAAAGATAATATGGTACCATATGCAGAAATGCACCCACTGCACCTGGGGTCCTGATCGGAGATGCCTGCTGATCGCGGGAGGAGTGGAAAAGAAGACAGATCAGGCGGAGAGCCTATTCAAAGATGCAGAGAGAAGAGGAGAAACATAACCTAGACATTGATCGGATCGCCCGTCCCGCTACGTTTCTAAGTATCCGGCTCAAGAATAGTCAACCGCGAAACTGATCTGCCAGTGGGTGACCTTGTCCAGACCAATGCTCGGAGGAAAGTCGTTCGGAACGATCTGGTTGAGAGTTGGCTTCATCCAAGGCAAGGCGTGCTTTTCCTTCATCACGACGGTGATGGTGTCACCGGCAGAGTGTTGACTGGACAACCCGATTCGGATCTGACTGACTACGTCGTTCCTCCGGATCCAGCGATTCCATGTCGGATGTTGGTTGTTCACCAGCTGCTCCAAGCCGCGCGCCCGAACTTCGCTCACAGCGGCCAGCTGCTGGAAGACGATGGTGTAATCCGGGAACCTCAGCTTGTGCTTCACGAGACGGAGCAGGTCCCGACCGCGCATGTCGTCCTGGCGAAGGAATATCCTCAGCTCGCCTGCCGTGTTGGTGCTGGCTTCGAAGTGCGCTTTGGTCTCTTTCAATCGGGAGGGGAAGAACGCGGAGAGATAGTTATCGAGCGCGCACAGCGGTATCTTGTGACTGCCCATCCACCATGGTCGGAACTCGCGTCGGATCTGCGTGCATGATTGTGTGAGGCTTAGGTATGGGATCGGCTGGGGTGTGTTGGCTGGCAAGGGCGATTCTCCGCGCTTGGGCTTCTTCCGGAAAGAGCTGGCGGGGAAGCTTCGGTAGGAGATGTCGAACGCGTATTGGTAAATTCGATTCCGCAGCTCTACAATTATTAGGGGGTTTCTAGAAGGATTGGCGGTAATAATAATAAACTAACCTCCTGGTAGATCGAGAAATCGGAAGGATTCCTTCATCTGCCGTGGGCGTTTCGCTATCGCTTTAGCTTCGTCGCCGTTGTAGCGGTCCCGCTTCGTACCGGTTCGCTTGCTGCCGACGGTGTCAACAGCTTTTGTTTGACGCCCGCGCGCCCTGTATCAATTGTCATTAGCGCCAGAAGCTTCAAATAGAGAAGTACATTGAGGTTGAGGTACCTACATGGCTGGTGTAGGGGGAGAGACGCAGGGTTGTGGGAGAAGAGAGTTGCGGGCGTGTTTGAAGATGTTGGAGAAGTGAGAGGTTGTGGCTTCGTATGTTGGCGCGGAAACGGTGGGTTAGGGGCTTGTGCGGGGCAGTGGCCGGATGCCTTGATGCATCAGATATGAGTGGTCAAGTTCCACGAGCGCTGGCGGCCTCCTGATTCACTTGGGATGGTCTCAGCCCATAGGTCTGAATTCAGCATCCGATGCCCTCCCGCAACCTTTTCGGAATCGACTCACAAGATCATGACCGAATATTCTACAGAGAAGACTCGCTGCATGTTACAAGACATCCACGCCACATGCTTGATCGACGGCACGTGGCTTCGTGTGACCGCGTTTAGCGCGCTTTTTGGCGAAGGCGCCCATTCATCACGTTGAAGCTCGAGGAAGTGGCTACTTCTATAGCTCTCCTTTAAGGTGAGCCACCGAGCCATTTAAGATTATTCCCGCTCTGGATCATTCATGTTGAAGGGCGGAAGATGGTGTGTATCCGAATCGGGCTAGAGCGAGGTCCGTGCACTGCCCCAATTTGAAGCTATCGCGACTTGCCCAACGCAACCTCCGCCTTGTTTCCCGTCACCAATTGATGGCACCTCGAGGTGCTACCCTCCCTATAGGGCCCCAGACCAGCCTCCGGAGTTGCAGTTCTTCAATTGCGGGATTTCATAACATGGCGCTGCCGACTATTCTGCTTTGCGAGTTCCGAACCGACGCCATAAGCGATTGGGTCCCAGGAAAGCTCGCCCAAACGTACAAGGTACTTATGAAAATGGGGATACCTCGCATCAAATCAGGCTCGTGCTAACAGCTGTAGCAACTCGAATCGCTGACCTACAGTATCTTGTCCAAGGATCCGCAGCAATGGACCGTGCATTTCCACTTAGAGGACGGCGTGTGCGAAGGAAAGGCACTCCCCTTACTCTGGAATAACGGAGCCTACTTTGACGAAGGCTGCCTCACTACAGGTACGTAAGGTTCCTGGTGCTAAATTCATCGGTCTCATCAATGCGCAAAATGTTCTGAAGTGCCCTCATGAAGGCCGTTTCAGATACCACAAGCTGTTGATTAAGACATGAAGTACTCTTACGCACTTCGAAGGCCACACTGACCTTGTACCCCTGCCTTTAGGCAAACTCCACCTGTTCGCTCATTTTGAGAGGATTGGCGCTAGAAGCTTTACCAGTTCGCAGCCTCGAACTGTCAGCACTGCAGCATCGACTGTGGTCGACACGGGGACTTCCTCTCGGCCAGCTACCCATTCCAGCTCTTTGACGATGATGGATGAAGTTGGCTTTTCGCTCGGCGGGCGACCAATATTGCAGTCTATGCCGTTGCCCTTGACCATTCCACAAAAGCGGAAGCGCCATCTGGTACGTAGGCCACGTCATACTCTAGCCTATCTTAGCTTTTACCTGAGGAAAGCTCTTGCCGAAGATCTCCAGCACTTGATGGCCTAAGCTATACTAGAGAGTTAACTCCCTCTTGATTTAAGATATCTGCTAATGTACCGCTACCTGTGTAGGTACAGGATCTGTCATCAGATTCAGAGTCAGAGGAATCTAGAGAAACCCACTTCCTTCTCAGCCCAAGCGATAACGGAGCCGAGACCGAGTCAAACGAAGAAGGTGATGCGGTCGCTGTACAGCCCCAAATACCACCCGTCTTCAAGTCCCCGCCGCTTCCGCTAAGCGCTACCCCTACCCAGCATGCGATAGACTTCAAAGCTTGCATAACTGTAAACGCAGCTCACGGAAGCTATGGCCATAAGCACAACTGGTACGTACTCCGTCAGACCCGTTCCCCGTTTGTGCATACCCCGGCGAAGCATATCGGGCTACATTTCTCTTCTTCCGCTTCGTGGGTGTTCAGCGCTCCCATCCTGGGTGACGGAGTCCAAAAATGGTATAATCTTGAGGATTCCTCAATTCTCTTCCACATCGCAGACTATTCTTGCTTCATTCCCCGCAGTCATAGATAACCTGGTGAAGCCCTCCAGGGTGACTTTCCCAAACGCAGGGTGACCATTGGTTGAGAGTCATCGCTAACCTTACCTCCACTTGTAGGGACGACATCAAAAAGGCATACCAGTATAAAGTAGCGCATGCTCGCCTCATCAAAGGGATATACGGTACTCCATCGATTGTCACATGCGACCGCTGCCAGAAAGAAGGACGCGAATGCCGCATATACCATCCGGATCTGAAGGCAGCCAGGGCTGCACCGGGAGCCTGCGGCGAATGTCGCCTCCATAGTAATACTTGCACCATGGGTGGCCGCGGTCATCGTAACTCAAAGAAACGACTTTCGAGCGCACTTCCGGAAGCTCCTCCCGCTAAAATGCCCCGGCTCAGCAGTACCATTGAGAAAGCCAAAATTATGTTCTATTGTCCAGTGGTTACCTGCCCACGGCGGTCAGAGGGCTTCAACTGTCGACCCAATTTTGTGCGGCACGTCGAGCATGCACACCCTGAAGTCGACTCGGCACGCCTTGAAGAGGGAAGTCGCGTCAGCGTACCCAACAAGGAGCGATCCGTGAGCGAGTTCGCGTCGGGATCTCAGCGCGCGGGTGGCGGAGAACGCACCTTCATTTGCCCGGTGGAAGAGTGTACAAGCCGGGCAGCGGGAGGCTATACTCGTGGTGACCACTTCCGCCGCCATATTCGCAGTGCTCACCCAGATTCCGGTACGTAAAACGTTGTTGAAGTACTCCAGGGCGCGTTCCCCACAGGCTAATATAATGTCTCTAGTGCACGCGCAAATTTTGGAAGCTGTGCTTGCTAAGACGCGAATTATCCTCCCACTACCCCCACCCCAGTCGGAATACACCGCCGATTTCGAGGCTGCAGCGAGCATAAACGCTCCCTCTGGCTCTTTCGGTCACCGCGAGAGCCGTCAGTGGGTGAGTAGATCCTTCACACGTCGTCGCATGTGCCCACCATGTCTCCATCAATTGGGAGTCTACAAGATTAGCTATATAGGATCACTCAAGCACCGATCTTCGTCTCTCCCGGGCTGTATCATACTTTAACGCACATGCTAATCCTTGCAGACGAGATCGCACCCTACCGTTCGAGCCCGAATCGCCCACGCGAAGCTGATCCAAGGAAAGTACGGCGTGATAGCTCCAGAGAGCTGCCCCAACTGCCGCAAGCGGGGAACCACTTGTATGCTGTATCATCCTGGACTGAAGGACGTGGGTCGCGCACTGGGCACCCACTGCGGAGAGTGTAGGGACCGGAACGTGAAGTGTGACATGCCCCCTAATGTATTCGCAAAGATCCTCCAACACGCCGAAGACGCACCGGATCAGCCAGAGGAGGACGGACAGGACGATGAGGACGGCACTTTACCCGAAGGAGGAGGCACCCATGCCAACGACGCGCATCCTTCCCAACGCATGCAAGATGGCGAAATCCCCGATAGTGACGATCCTGACTTGAAACTGGAGCGAGGGGAGCGACATGGTACAGACGCAGATGAGTTTGGAGGCGACTTTGATGGTGACTATGCGTTCAATTGACGAGGAGGGAACGGGTGCTGGAGATCAAGAGACGCCACCGGAAGGACAGGACTACTACTATTCCAAGTACTTGGACTAGCACTTTGAGGATGTTGGCGAGGAGGAAGATATGGCTGTCGCTGTATAGTCGAGGGTAGTGTCATTCAATGCTTGACAGAGCAGTCTGTCATGGTTATAGGCATAGGCTGTTGAGATTTCTATACGGATGCAGCCCCTTAAGGAATGTCAGGCCCTTGATCTTAACTGAGTGTTCACGGGTTCTGAGTGTTCGGACGTGGAAGTAGCTTAATTGAGCGACCAGTTCGAGCTTCTCTGGTCATTTGTGACTAACAACTCCAATATGCAAATTGTGCAGAAGCATCCATGGCAAATTATTCATTACGTCTATATAATCCTTTGATCATGTTAGCTCGGCTCGCTCTCTGCAACTGAGGAACGCTCGTCCCTCATAAACGAGCTATTCGCTAACTCGACACTCTAGCTGCGCAACCGACTCCATACCTCGTTGTATTCGCTCTACTGGTTCTTCGCATCCCTAGCCGCTTTCCTCAACGCACGCTTCCTGATATCTTCATGCATACCCCTGTTGATTTTGACAACGATTTGCGACCTCTCGCCCAAGAACCTTGACAAGAACCACTGCATAAGCCCATGGCTCCAGTACGGGGTACTTGTAAATGCGACGTTCTGCGCACCACCGCTCCTCCCAATCTTGCCCAGCACAGCCTGCACGAACTGGCGTGGGTTTGGTACCAGCGCTGATGTCTTGCGGATCTTGGACATGGCGGTCGTAACGAGGTGGGATTGGATGCACTGCACGTGCACGCCGTGGGGCTGCAGTTCGGAGCCGAGGGCGGTCGACCACTGCTGGAGGAAAGCTTTGCTGCCAGAGTAGGTAGCGAGCAGGGGTGTAGGGAAGAAGCCGCCGAAGGAGGCCATGGTGAGAATCAGGCCACGCTTGCGGGAGATCATGCCGGGGGCGATGAGCTTGGTTACGCGGAGGGTAGCCATGCAGTTGATCATTATGATATCGTTCATTTCCTGCGCTGGTGTTTCCACAAACGGCACGGGGATGCTGTGGCTCAATCCCACGTTGTTCACCAGGATGCTGACATCGAGGCCATCGGCCAGCTTGCGCAGCGCAGTGTAGTCGGAGTCCTTGTTCTGCGAGAAGTCCATTGCGAGCGTCTTGGTGCTAATCTTCGGGCCATATTTGGAGGAGATTTCGGAGGCGAGGGTATCGAGCTTGGATTGAGTGCGCGAGATGAGGATGATGTTGTAGCCCTTCTTCGCAAGGGCGAGGGCAAATTCTTTGCCGATGCCGTCGCTGGCGCCGGTTATGAGAGCCCAGGAGCCGCGGGGCCCGAAGCTGCTGATCTAGATACTGTTAGCGATTGAATTACCTTGGGGAAGAGGAGGGCAGGAGACGTACGGGCTTGCCTGGTAGTACGAATAAGCTGAACAGGACCCTGATGAAGCTAAAGATCGGTGCGACGATGGTGAAGATGCCGGCGAGCAGAACGGAGGAAACGAGAATGAAGGAGGAATTGGACTCGAACTGGACTCCGAGGTAGTCCGTGACTTTCTTGATTGCATCCATGATGAGTTGTGGTGAGAGGAAAAGGCAGAATGCGGACTGTTGGAGGGAAAGATGCGTGCTCGAAATAAATGTTGAACTCGGAGGTGAGCTGTTGGCCCCGAGTTTTGTAGACCCCCGAGACAGCGCCGCACTGTGCTCGACCCGGCGAAAAGGGGCCTTGGCTTCTCGATTGGCAATTCTGATAATGTAACAAGCCGGCGGAGGGCTTCAGCTTGTAATGAATCGGACTTCGCGGAATTGTTGTCGAATCGATTATTGCGCCGGCCAATCAGACATCAGTAAGCTAGAAAGCTTGGCAGAATATCGCGGAGGCGGAAAAACTGGCTGCCGACTCGCTTAGCACCACACATTCTGCAACTTCAAGTTCCTTCGCCAGCAGAACGACAACACATCCCCGACCGCAATCATGGCTACCGAGCTCACGTATGTCGCAGAATAATCGTATTCGAAGTCTATGGCTAATTGAGACAACAGAGTCCAGTCGGAGCGTGCTTTCCAGAAGCAGGTACTACGAATCTCACCCGCCTTGCCGCAAAACACTTCGCGATACTGATACATCTGCAATAGCCCCATATCTTCCTGAACCACAAGGCCACCGGACCGCGCAAGAACACGCGAAACAGGCGATGGTACAAGGAGGTCGGTCTGGGCTTCCGCACGCCCAAGACGGCCATCGAGGGCTCGTACATTGACAAGAAGTGCCCCTTCACGGGAATGGTGTCGATTCGCGGCCGTATTCTCACCGGAACTGTCGTCTCCACTAAGATGCACCGTACGTCAGACCTACATACAATCCATATCGACATATTCTGGCCTTCTAGAATAGCGATACGGGAAATCGAGATATGGCTTGGCAGCGATACTAATGGATCCAGGAACCCTCATTATCCGCCGCGAGTACCTCCACTTCATCCCCAAGTATGCGCGTTACGAGAAGCGCCACAAGAACCTCGCTGCTCACGTCTCCCCCGCCTTCCGTGTCGAGCCCGGTGACACGGTCGTTGTTGGCCAGTGCCGACCGCTCTCCAAGACCGTTCGATTCAACGTCCTCCGCGTGCTTCCCCGAACCGGCAAGGCTGTCAAGCAGTTCTCTAAGTTCTAAGCGGGTGATTTGGAAATGAGAGGCTATGGAGGCCAGGAGGAATGGTGGTTGGGGATGAGGTTTCGACAGGTCACACTCTGCATTTGGGACTAGGATTCGGAGTCCTACGGGCTGTGTATGTTTCTTCAGTCTATGAGCAATGAAAGCCCTCGGCTGGCAAAAAGCACTGCTGAGGCGGTCAAAAAGTAATGGGCTCTGTCGAGTGTGGTGCATGGTGTCGCGCTTATACATGACGCTGGACCTTTAAATTTAGGGTCAAACTGGGCGGGAAGTCTTCGATCAGGTCCTTGAACCCAACCTGCCGTCACCCATAGCCAAATGTACCTCATGCAGCATCGCCGGGTCATCCCTGACATGACTTTAACTTCGTCTTTCAACAGTAGCAATTGAGCAGGCCATGCATTGACATTCATTGTGATGCCTTGCTAATACGCATTACGATTACAATCCGGCCTCTAAACAGCGACTAGATAGTCCTCATTTCATTCCTCTCCTAGTAGAAGTCCATACAGACAAAAGCCCCTTTCTCTCTAACGGGTATTTACACAGGCCTCCTCGCTTATCCCAGTCCTACTGCCCAAGATAAAACTCCCTCTGCACCCACATCCACACTAAGCTCCCCGTACTCACGAAAACGGGTCCCGCGAGCGGCGCCCCCCACCGCGTCGTGCCAAACACCCACCACTCGCTCATGAAGTGCGCCCACGCGATGCCGTATGTCCACATGCCCAGCTCATACACCGCTTTGTCAGTGATGTGGTAGGCGGCGTAGAGGCGCACGATGGCGGTGAGGAACGTCCAGGTGCCGAATTTGCGGGCGCTGAGCGGGGTTACTTGGGAGGGGATCTCGGGGGCGGTGATTGCGTCTGCAGGAGGGGTTTTGGAGGTTGATGAGTCGGCGGAGGGCGGTTTAGCGGAGGGCGGTTTAGCGGAGGGCGAGGAGGAGCGGATGTTGGATGGTGGTTGCGAGGTGTCCGGGTTGGGGTTGTACACGCGTGCTGTGTAGTGCAGAGTTGTGTAGGCTTGGATGGAGTTGGCGATTGAGATCATGGAGACCTGTGGGTGAATGGGGTTGCGTTAGTATGGTCCATGTTCAAGCTGTGTCGGTGCTGAGACGCAATTGGCGATTGGGGGAGATGTACATACTAGGAGAAGCCATTTTGGCAGCAGCCCTTCGAAGGGTGGGAGATAGGATGCTAGATCGGTGGCCATTGGAGCGGTTGGAGGGTGCGGGTTTGGAGGTAGGTGGGATGGTTGTTTTGGTGTTCGGGAAATTTGGGCAGGGGTGAGCTTGATGGGCGGTGGTCTGTGCAGGACTGGGAATGGTGGTGAGCGTTGCGCAGGTTCAAAACTGCATTAATTTTTACTGAGGATTCTGAAATTGAGGACCGAGCGGGTATGAGAGAGAATTGGAATGTAGAGAAGTACGCGGACTAGACCGTCGGCTTTTTGAATTTGTTGAATTGCAGTGACTATTGCGCCCAGTAACATTACGCCCCATGCTAATGCTGCCCAACTCCCTTCCTCACCCTCCTCTATGCAGTGTAGTTTACGCGCAATACTCCCAGTCCAGGTATCCTAAGGTCCCATGCGATCTATATGTACACCGAAATGGACAGCTTAAACATGCAAGAAGATATCGACTCCATGTCTCGGTCCTATCACCTCCCGGCTACTGTCCTTGCTGCACACCTCCGGCCTCGCTTTGCTCTCCATGGACGCCATTTGTCATGACACCGTCCAACTTCTTGCGATAAAGGACGCCACCGCAGGCCCTCAAGCGTTCCGCAGCCTGCTCAGGAGTGATGTCTCGTTGCGGCTCAGCCAGCATTTCGTATCCGACCTGGAACTTCCGGACGGTCGCACTGCGTAGTAGCGGAGGGAAAAAGTGGACGTGGAAATGGCTTGACTCGATCTCCTCGTCTGATCCCTCTAGTGGTGCTTGATGGAGACCCATACCTACATCGTACGTCAGCGGGTATGTCGGTAACATGTGCAAACGGTGAACCTACTGTAGGGAAACTGCGTCTGGAACAGGTTGTCGTACCGCCGCGTGATTTCTGATAGACATTCCGCTAGGTCTAGGCGATCCTTGTCGTTGAAGTCCACCAGCGCCCGTTTGTGGTGCCTGCTTACGATCATAACCTCAAACGGCCACACCGCCCAGTAAGGCACGCCTGCCCAAAACGACTCGTTCTCGAAGACGGTTCTGTCCTTCTCTTTTGACTCCAGTTCGGCGTAGTCCACCAAAAGATGAGACCCGCCATTCTCCCGGCGGTACTTGCTCAATTGCTCTAGTTCCGCTGTTGGCTCTTCAGGAAGTGATGTAGTTGTCCACACCTGGCCGTGGGGATGTGGGTTTGAGCATCCCATGGTAGTGCCCTTGTTCTCGAAGATCTGCATGTAACGGTATTGGGCATTAGGTTTCATTGGATCCCCTTCAGATGCCGGGGGTATTGACGTAGCTTCAGCGACCCTTGCGAGAGGCGATTTCGGACTTAGATGTGCCGTGTAGAGACTTGTCCAAGTCTGGATGACGGGCATAATTTCTCCGGGGGTCATGTCCGCGAGGGTGAGGTGATGAGACGGCGAAAAGCAAATGACGTAGCATTTCCCGGTGACTGATTCTGCTTTGAGTAGTCGTGTGGCTAGCGATCCTGGTTTGCGCTCTGGGTGGTACTCTTCCTGGTCTTCCTTGACCGCGCTGTAGTCGTTCACGAAGAGGAAGGTCTTGTTGAACTTGGGGTTCTTCCGGCCGTTCGCGCGCGTGTTTCCAGGACATAGATAGCACTGTCACGTGTGAGAATTGATGATGAAATGGTGGGGTAGTACGTGAACTTGGAAGCGTACCTCTGGGTCATATTCTGGCAGAGTAGTTTTGGACGGAGATTCTTTGAGGCCTCTGGAAAATCATCAGCGTCTCAATCTGGGCTCACGGTTTCAATCAGACTTACTGCCACGGCCGCTTGTTGCGATGCGGCGAAACAAGCACCCAGCTTCCGCGCAGCAGGTTGAAGCGCCGGTGGGAGATGTCGTTCAAGATTGGCTCGGCCATGGTGGACAAGAGGTCGCCAATGCAAGCCGCAGCGAGGGTGCACGGGAATATTTAATGTGGCAGTAGAGAAGACTCCCACAGCACTTGCGTAAAGGTCCATTTCAAATATAGTGAATTGTGAATGCCCTGACTGATGCAACTGCGACCCTGCGGCGGATAGCTAGCCCGTTTTGGATGCGAGCCGCCGCCGCTGGAAAGCCGAAGGCGCCAACTGTTCGCAGCCCTGGAGAGCTTCATAAATTCATCACCCCAGCTGCCGATTCGAGCTAGCATATATACAATCTTTTCGCAGAGTGGATCCCACCATGGCGGCAATGATGCCGAGCGCCTCAACGGCAAATACGCCATACGACAACGACGCGGTGGACCGGGACCTGATCGATCCAGACGATGGTACGCAAGCTGCCGGCCGCATACAGCACCTGATATACGCCGGCGGGACAGTGTGCGCTCTGACATGTACTTGATCAAGCCTAAAGTCCCTCAGCGACCTTTGCCGCTGGGCGGATTTTCAGGCCTCAGAAGAGCCTGCCATCACTGTCCCCGGCGACTCACAGGCGCTGTATACAGCTTTGATTTCGTTGCTAATGAATGCAACAGCAACGCTGGACGATCTCGACGACCCGATCCAGGGCACCTCCGACCGCACCCCGCTCACTGGAAATATCTCGTCGCGGTCAGGCGGAAACGCGCAGTCGTATCTGACCTCGAGCATCCCCGGCGAGGACCGCCGCGCGCCGACCAACACCATCGATGAGACAGTATGGGAGACACTCTCGAGAGACCTGCTTGCTATCTGGGAGAAGATGAAGCAGGTGCTGTACCCCAAGTACCTACTGGGGGGCATGATGCACCGCGGAGGTGGCATAGGTGCAGCTGAGCGCGGAGAGGCTGATGGGTTCGGCGGCGGAATTAGGAGTCTTGCGGGCAGATGGCCAGACGCGGATGTCATTCTACAGGGCGGCATGAGCGAGGGGCTGCGAGACTGGGATCTGTGGGGCCCGTTGATCTTCTGTCTGCTCCTCAGTCTCTTCCTCTCCAGGGGCGCCCAGGACTCCCAGAAGGACCTCGTGTTCTCGGGCATCTTCGCCATGGTATGGATAGGAGAGGCCGTCGTGACTCTGCAGATCAAGTTGCTGGGAGGGAATATGTAAGCTGTCCTGCTGGCGGGCTCTGGGTTCTTCGCTAACGTCCGCAGCGCCTTCTTCCAGTCTGTCTCCATCATCGGCTACACGCTCTTTCCGCTCGTCATCGCCTCAGTCCTTAGCGCCGCTGGCATACCCGTCATCGTCAGGATACCGGTGTACCTCGTCCTCATAGCCTGGTCACTAGCGGCGGGCATCAGCATAATGGGCGGCTCGGGAGTGGTTAGGAATCGCGTCGGCATCGCAGTATACCCGCTGTTCGTGTTCTACGTCGCGCTGGGCTGCATCTGCCTCATCAGCTAGCGCTCGTAACTCCGGATCTGTAATAGTAGCTGCGGTGTAGCAGTCCCATTCTGTAGTTTAAACACCATTGCGTCGGACGTGTTAGCCCTGCAGGAGGATTGGGCGAATTGGCCTCAGAGCCGCAATTGAAACTTTTGAATTTCAAACGCCTTGCAATTCCATCCCGCTATGAACTGCACTCCAGGGCTATACTAAGAATGCGAAGCCAGGGTTTGCCGACGTAGGTGTTGTTGCTCATGGTGTAATGTTCGACCGTCCTTCCCCACCACTCCTCCGTCATTGGTCTTGGTCTCGAGAGGGCCGCTGCCGCCACCGCTGCCGAACAACACACTCGACCAGCAGATCGAAGCGCCGCACTCTCCCCTCTCCCGTCCATTCACCCTCCAGAACGCGCACGCCGCTCCCGGCCCGGCCACACGCGTTGCCGCACGACGTGCCCATTCTCGGCCCTCCTACGCGGCGCATTGGACCGCAGGCGTAAATACTAGCTGACCACCGCCAACAAAGCGCTTTGACCCTCATCTCCCACCGCACGACCAAGTCCAGCTCCCGTGCTACGCTCTCCCGTTTCGCTCGATAACTAAGATCCCTCCTCCGCTCTGCTCTCCAGCGCCCTCTGCGATCCAACAATATCAATCGGCTGCTGCGAATAGCTTATCGCCGCCCGTGCGCCTGGCTGCGGAGCCTTGCTGAAGCACTACCTCCGCACTCTTCTCCTGGCTGTTGCAAGACTCGTGCGGTCAACAGCTTCACGAGTCCCTCTTCACGCTATTGGGGCGCTGGGCGATTAGTCCACACGGGACTGTGGCAACACCACCCTACGATCGAGTGAAGGTTGCCTAGGTTGAAGGCCTACAAAATACTCTTCAACCCCCGCCCTCTGCACATACTACGAAAACGAAGGCCAAGAACCACACACTCTCTGCACCCATGGCGCGCTCACCAGAGCCAGAAGAACCGGCGCAGCCAGCTCCCGAAGCCACGGATACAACGATGGAGCCGCAGACGTCTACCAAGCCTGAACAACCCACTTCCCCAGCTAGAAGTGACAAGAGCAGCGATAGCGAGGGTAGACCCGTGCGCGAGAAGCTTAAAGAGACGAGGATAGATGCCCAAGCCGCCTCGGATGCACCACCAAGCTCTGATCAGCTTATGGATGACGCACCCAATGGTACTCGCGGCGACATTAGCACATCAGGGTCGGAGAGCGAGAGGGGAAGGCTACGGCGGAAGCGAAGCCGCGAGGACTTCGAGGACGACCACGAGGAGGCAAAGCACCCGGAAAAGAAGCACGAGCGGCATACACGAAAGAAGTCTCGAGACATTACGAGCCCAAAGGATATTGAAATTCCGGTCCCGCCGTTAACCAGCACTACCCCCGTTCCTAAGATTGACGAGCATGAGACAGACGAGACGATGCACAACATTGACGAGCCTGCGCCAGCCAAGACGTCGACAACCGATCGACAGATCACTCCCGAACCTGGCGTCCCCATTAAAGAAGCCACCGTCACCAGCCCGAACAACAAGCGCACTCTCGATCAAGTAGAGCCCTCTGGGGTCCAGATAGGCTCCATAACCGACTCCTCAAAAGACACCGCAGCAAATGCCAACGCGGGGGACGAGAGGGACACGAAGCGACCTCGAGACGAGGTCGTTTCGCAGGCGGCAATCCAGACAACAGAAAGCGCGGCCAAGGTTCGTACGATGATGCACACGTTGCATTGAAGCTAATATTCTGTAAGATCCCAGCAGGAAGCGGCTTCTCGAACACCTCCTCCACGTCTCCGTTCGCCGCAATATCTCCGAAACCCCAGATATCCAACGCTACCGGGAAAGCGGCAGAACACCCTCCACAGACTTCAGACGACAAGTTCAAGAAGTCTGGTTTCAGCAGCTTTTCAAAGTCCGGTGCCTCACCCTTTGGCGGTCTCGGCAATACCGGATCCAACTCTCCCTTCGCCACAGCAGGCGGCAACAAGGTCATATCATTTGCGTCAAGTACAGCTACTTCGAAGCCCAGCGGGTTCACCTCTCTCGGAAGCAGCTCTGGCCCGTCAGCCTTTGGTGGAGCCTCAAGCGGAGGCAAACCAGTATTCGGTGGACCATTGGGAGCCAGCGCTTTCGGACGTATCGGCGCTTCGAAATCTTCTATCTCCTTTGGTACTGGAGTGGGCATCACTGGTTTAACCCACAAGCCCGCGCAGTTTGGTGCGGCTGAGAACCAGGCTGAAGAAGAGGAAGATAACGAGGACGGATCAGAGAATGAGAATGAAGGTGCAGATGATGAAGAAGCTGAAAATGGCGAGGAGCGTTCGGAAAGGGGGAGTCAGCCCATCCTCCCACCTCATGGTAGGTGCTTCTCTTTCCTTGAAGGATGTGTGCTAATACCTAATAGCCCCTCTCGAAACGGGCGAAGAAGGCGAAGACACCGTCTGGACCGGCCGCGCTAAACTCTACACTTTGGCTGGCGAAACCGGAAAGAAGCAGTGGCACGAGCGTGGTGTTGGGCCTTTCAAGCTGAACGTCACCCGAGATCCTCCAACAAGGGCTAGGTTCGTCCTTCGCGCAGACGGTACTCACCGTCTGCTCCTCAACGCGGCCGTTACTCGGAATATGGGTTTCGGTGATGCGGAGGGAACCGTACCAAAGGACGGGAAGTTGTTCTTCACCGCGCCCACTGCCACGGGCGAAGTTGAGTCGCACACTCTCAAGGTAAGTTCCTAGACATGGCCTACCGAGCCATTGGTTGACAAGCAATCTGCAGCTGAAAAATGAACGAGCCGTTGACCTGTACAAAACCGTCGAAAACATCAAGGAAAGCTTATAATGTCTTGCTCAGTTCGTGCAATGACCCCAAATATACGGACATACCTCCACACCATCGGTAATCGATTGGATCCATCCTTTCTCGGGCATGCCTTTGAGCATTACAGCATCTTGGATAGAAGCTGGACCCCGCTTCCCCTTGTTTCTCGCCGAGCTCCCAATGCTCGGCATCTTTTCAACCCATGCTTCTTCACAGCGTTCGACCTTTTGACAGATTTATCAACATCAATCCAACATCCGGCATAGATTTCGTTTCACGATAGCGATGCACGGCAGCGACGATCACTCTTTGCATGATATATGAGGGGCATTTGGTAAAAGGGATTCGTGTTGGCATCTTCAGCGCTCACGCATGTGTCTTTTGGGCATTGGAGGGAGGCTCGGGTGTCAATACGTGTCATACATGGATAGATGGTCTGATGCGTTTATCTTTGCGGATATCAAAATACGATCTCTTTGTACGTCTTGATGTCGTTTCTTCTCATGGCCACTTCAATGTCAATGTCGTCGGTGTTTTGCATGAGTCTGCAGGCGTTGGCATCCGCCATTCCGGATTAGCGGTTTCTTCCCCCTCTTTCCTCTTAACGTCGCGGTCTAC
Organism: Trematosphaeria pertusa; assembly: GCF_010094035.1. NCBI lineage: Eukaryota > Fungi > Ascomycota > Dothideomycetes > Pleosporales > Trematosphaeriaceae > Trematosphaeria > Trematosphaeria pertusa. The sequence continues at coordinate 613,312 of NW_022987231.1, read as the reverse complement.
CCCTTCAGGCCTCCGAGAAGGGCAGAGTTCATACGGCGTTCGCTTAAGCCGCCAACGCCGTATGCAATCATACTGCAGTATCCCGTTGCTACTTTACTTTCGTTCTTTCTCCTGCTACCATATTCCCCTCAGATCTCCCAATCCTCGGTCACTAACGGACCTTCGCAGTACGAATGCCACCATGAGTGCCTCCCAATCCAACATGTCGAACGACAATAGCTTCGGTTCCGTTGTCCGTAATAAGAATCACAGGGACTTTGACTTTACGTTGTTATTCGCGTAAAGTATCCTCTCGATTCTGCCATCAGCTGTGTTCTTGATATATGCGCTAGTGAGCGTATGGTGGCTTTTGAGCGGAGGAGGAGGGGGAGAAGAAGGCGAAGTGGGTTTGTGTTGAGTAGACTGGTGGGATGCATCGGGGATCATTTACTTCTAAGCTGATGAATGTGGCTATCAAGTTTATACGTACTTCTCCTCGCGGCGCAGCTTATCACTTGCCTTCTACGCGCTGGTTATGGAGGCATCGCATTGATTAAGACGGCGATTTCCGCGCAGAGTTTCTGTTTCAGTGATTGTTAGTCTCAGTCTTTCGCTGCTCGAGTGTGTCAAATCGCCTCGAAGCGAGGACGCGATTAAAGTGTACCTCTTCCTCACTATTCTCTTCGATGCGGTGTAGATCCGTGCTCTATGGCTTCGCCTCCTGTCAGTAAAGACAGCCGTCGCTGTAGCTGGTTGTCTTGCACTTGAACTGGTTTATTGGTCGCTGAAGTGCAGGGTAAGAGGCGCTGGTTATTGGCACAGTATAGGGGTCTCCCGCCGGACACCGCTGAGTAGAGTGTTTTCTCGGGGGGTGTTCTGGTGGCTAAACGGGATGTTGAGGACGGGGTATAAGGCCTTTCTCCGCCCAGATGAACCGATGCGGATTAAGGAGGATTTTGGCTCTAAGAGGTTGCTGGAGGCATTTAAGCAAGGTTCTACAAAAGATGGCGGGTTCTCATTATTGGACCTTTAAGGAGTGTTGAGGGCGTTAAGGATGATTGTGGTGTTGGTCACGCACTCGGGAACGATCCTATATGTTTCAGTAGACAAAAAAAACACCGGCGGCTGACTTGGGACAGCATATGTCTTATCCTTCATGGAGGCAATCCTGAGCATTACCTCCGAAGGGGCCATCGTATCTATAGGGCCTACCGAACGCGTTCTTAGCCACGCTTCTTCTTCCATCGCCGTCCTGCTCGTCTCGTCCGCCATCTTCGTCAAGCGCGCCGGTAGCGCATTATCTGTTGGCGTGGGCTTGATTGCTATTCTGGGGTTTGGCGATCGCTTGAATAGGTGGGTGATCGAGTGGACGACGCTGGAGACAGATTTAGGCGCTATCGCACGGCTAGAGAGCTTCGCGAGTGATATACCGGCTGATGAGGAGGAGGACGCCGATGCATTCGCACAAGTGCTAGAGGACTGGCCGCAAAATGGGGACATCGAGTCCCCACGTATCCGCCTCTTATACCCATCTCCACGTTCCTTCCTTCTATCCCCACATTCCCTCAAAATCCTCGATAGCTAAACCCTAACACGCATCCTCGAGATTCCCATAAACCCCAACACCCTCTCCCCGGGGCAGACCCAACCCTTCTGCCTCGCGCGGACTATGCTACTCCCACAGCGTCCAGAGATCTTGTGTTCTCGATGAAGGGACATCGAACTTGGACGACGTGAAACATGATATGATGCGGAAGCTCATACGGCAGTAGTTTGTGAGTAAAGGATGCACAGTACTCGCTGTTGCGCATCGGCTGGAGGCGGGTTTTGGAATATGATAAGGTGGTTATCATGGATGCGGGGGATATTGTGGAGACGGAGAGACCGGGTGAGTTGGTAGGATGGAAAGACAGTTTGCTCGCGAGGATATGTAAGGAGCAAGGGATAATTTCTTTGTAAAGCTCCGGTCAGTAATCTGGTTGGGAAGGGAGGAAGGATGTTGGAGTTCAAGCCTTCTTTTCGTTTTCATCTCCTATGTCCCTATTACTCGGCCGGCTCAAGCTCTCTATACTTGCCTGGCCCTGGCCCTTCCTTCTCGTCTGCCGCTCCATACATCCAGACGAACGCGCAAAACTATCAACGCCATGCGCCACCGCTCACGTAAAAGCGTGAAACGGCATGATTCCCACCCCTCCATGCTAACAAGGAGATTCGTGACGTGGTGCTATTAAGTACAGTCGTGAAGCAGCCGTATACCCAAGCCCGATGGAGAGCAAAAATGAAAAACACAGGCAAGAAAAGAGGTGTCGTAGGGCCGAGAGGGTGAGAGTATGCTCGACTGGGAAGAAAGTACAAAATATAGTCGAGAAATAGTGATGAACAGGTCGCGACGTTGGTGGCGATCCAGTTGCAAGGCCGAAGAGATCCGCATATCAACCGGAAGTGACGACTCGCTTTTTTGGACTGTGCGGCTCCATCGACGAAGGTCTGCCACTAGTCAGCTCAGCAAGTCCCAGATAGATCTTTGCCAATCTCAATGGTACCGCGGCGGCGACCCCTGGCCGTTCGGCGCACCATTCACCGGCTGTCCACCCCTGTACTCAATCTCCCTGCGCATGAGATCCAGCGTCTGCGGGAAGTACGGCTCGACGCCGAACGTCCGCAGATAACTCGCCGTCTTCTCAATGCGCTTGATCTCGCGCTGCACGTTCCAGTCCTCACCCTCGCCGAAGCGGCGCGACACGACGTCCACCATAGCGGCGTCGAGGCGGCCGTAGAAGTCGCGGCGCGCGGCGATGTCGGTGGCATCGTTGCTGTCGAGGCCGCCGTGTGAGTTGAGATTGCCGCCTAGCTTGAGGACAAGGTCAAAGGCGTGGCGGGGGCCGGCCGGGAGAAGGCACAGGCGCTGGATGTCTGGGAGGAATTTGAGCATTGCCGAGGCGAAGTGTGCGCTTGAGATAGAGTCGTTGAGGTCGTCTTGCAGGCGGTGCAGGTCGAAGTTCACGATTGTGATTTTGCGGTCGAGCTGTGCGTTGAGGGTGACGGCGGCCTCGGGCGTGGTGGTGTCCATGATCTTTGCGATTGAGGGCGGGACGTCTGTAGATTATTAGTCTCTGCGCTCAGATAGGGACATGGAACATGTGATGGGTACGTACCAGGTCGCAGTCCGCGCTTATCAATCCAGCTGTGCACCTCCGCGCGCTGCTGCTCGAGCTGCTCGACCCAGGCCTGCATGTCGGCGAGCTGGCTCTCGAGCTGCTCAATCTTATCCGTGTACGGGCGTACGGCCTGATTGAAGGCCTGCGCCAGCAGGTCAGGCATGGGCTCCGTCTTGCCGCTGCTCAGAGGCGGCGTGGGCTGGCCCAGGTTGGGCATCGCGTTGTGGCCGCCGTTGGGCATGCCCCTCGCCTGCTGGAAGGGCTCCTGCGGCTGCTGCGGGCGCGGATACATGTCTTCCTCGGTGGGCGACGAGACGCTCTGCTGGTGCTTTTCGCGGCTCGAGTCGGGGCGCTTCTCGTAGTCGTCGTAGGACTGGGAGCGTGGGGGAGCGTCGTTGTCGATGTAGCTGTTGGCCCGGGAGCGGCGCTTGAAGAACATTATGGAGAAAGAAGGGACGAAGGGCGCGAGGAGCAAGCGGGACGGAATATATGGAGGCGCCCGCGGTTGAGGGGGCCGCGATTACCGGTCAGGAGAGAGTGGTAGGATGGAGATGGAGGCTGGACCGGCAGAGGTTTGTTGAGTGGACCAAAATTGCGATGGTTGGTAGCGGCCGTGGTGGTTGGGCAGAGGGGAGAGCGGCGCACAGAGATAAACTTGTTCGCGGTGACACAAACGAAGCCCGTCGCACAGAGCGCAGCGTACGGCTGCAAAAGGGAAGAATAAAACAAGGCGAGTCCGTTGCCGCAATTGTTGTCGACGCCGTCTCCGCAATACCACGTCGAAGACCTCATGACGATGTCTTAGCTCGCTTCGGCGCGAAGTTGCCAAGCCCGAAGCCCCCAGCCTCCCCGCCCAGCGCTTTGAGCCTCCGGACGGACCCCCACCCCCGGTTTGAAACGCCATCATTAATAATTCTGGATTCGCCATCTCAAACTCATGCCTTTCCGCTGCCCTCGTCGCGCGTCCTGATGCGCCTTGAATATCGCGTTGCCGCCAACAAATTCACGTACTGTGCACAGTGCGCCGCCATGCTGCGGGGCGCCTCATCCGTCCTCTCGTGTGACCTCGAGTCTCAGAACCCGCACACCATCAGCAAGGGAAATGCGACCGAATCTTTCAAATGCGCTCTTGTGTCGTAATAGCCTTGTATAGTATACACAACCCGGGACGCGATCGCGTGCCTACTTCGCGAGTCCATTAGAAGTCCCATTCGCCCGCCCATTGTGCGCTCCGTTGGCAAGCTGTCCCTCCTTTTCAGTGCGCTCGAATTCCGCTCCTCCGATGATATGCTCGCTGACGAGCTCTAAGCCCGCGACAAAAACGCCTAATAGGCTTGCAATGAAAAAGTGGCTGATCGTCGTGCCAATGTCGAGCCAGCTTCCCTCGTCCTTCACCATGTAGAAGAAACTCAACGTCATGACGTCGCTAACAGCCATGACCACCATGAACAGCGCCGATGGTGCAACGCCTAACCTGCGGTTGAGCAGCCCAAAGTTGGCGCTTAGTGCTGCGAAAGGCACCATGATTTTGAGAATTAGTAGAGCCCCTTGGGAGAAGGGGTCGAAAACTGGGATGAGTCTGGAGACGGCGTCCAGAGAGAAGGAGGATACTGAGGCAATGTTGCCGGTACTGAAGAAGGCTGACTGGATGAAGAAAAAGAAGAACAGAGCTATCCGAGCATCTGCTAGTGTGAGCGAGCGGTAATCGCCCTTCTTGATCGACGACAGTCGATCTGTAGCCGCTGCGACGGCTGGTTCGAGGGGATTGGTCGTGGCAGACGCCGGTTCTAACGTTTTGCTCGTATACAGGAAGACGCGGTGTTCCAAGTGCATCCAGCTGAAGAGGCAGAGGCAGAATGCGAAGTAGAAGAGTCCCTCATACGAGATCGTGAGGATGATGAAGGTTGGTGCGAACTGGAGGAAGATGACCACAAGGCGGTGAAGGTAGTGACTGTTGGGTCGATGGGCGTGGGCGAAGGGAAGAACCAGTGAAGCCACTATCTCTATTAGACATGTCTCGCGGAAAGTATTGATGCAATACCAACCAAGAGTAAACCAGCCCACCACTTTATGTCCAGTCAGTAGACCCTGCCTAGACTGAAGATGCAGCACACTAGATCTTGTGACGTACATTGCCAGAGCAACGAGTCCGACCTTTCCCGCGTTAGTAGTTGAAAGTGTCCAGGAACTAAAAATCTTACTTGGAAGCCCACTATGATCCGAGACGTGACATCTACCCCCGAAGTAACAAGCTCCTCGTCAGCGGATTCTGCACCCGCAAGGATGCTCTTTTCGAAGAGAAGATATAGAACGCCAACGGCGAACATCAGGATGCCTCCCGTCATGCTATATATGCCATCAGTTTCTCGTTCTGAGTTCATGTGAGGAAGATTCTTACATCATTGTGAGGTCCTCTATTTTGTTTGCTGGAAGCATCGTGAACACGCTCATTAGCATGCACGATAAAACCCAGCTTGCAACAGTCAGAAGATTCTGTTTCATGAACTCGTGACCGTAGAACGCCGGCCAGGTCGTTGCTAGCAAATAGCAAATGGTATAAATTTCTCGCTTGAAGTAGCTTTGGACCTACACACAATCAGCCTGGTTTATGATTCGAAGATGGTAGATCTACCAATGCTTCCAGGAGCCCGAAGAAGCCAAGCGTAGAAAGCGTCAGTCTAATGATGTCGCCATGAGTATTGATATGGCCAAAAAGAACTTTGCTGCCTTTAATAAGCGATGGTCGTCGAGCCCATACCTCCTCCCAGAACATGACCGGGAAGAAAGCATAAGCGTAGTAGATCCACGGCGACTGCTGCACGAAGAGCGCGGAGTATAAAGCCGCAAGTACCGATGAAAACACAATCATGCTCGGCACGGTCCTGAAAGTCTCTGATTCTTCGTTGAGGACATGGAGGTCGATGACGGTTGTGATAGCGAACATGATCCAGCCAATGTAACCGGCGGTCACCAGTGTTCGGAGGAAGAGCCAGTCATAGGTTTGCAGATATCGGAGGCCTTGAAGACCGAGCTGAATTAGTTCGTTGGACTGGCGGATGGCATCATCTGTGTTCCCTGTGTCTATAGCGTCCTGAATTCGTGAGATCCGGAAGTCGACGGAGTGCGCTTCGTCGCCTAACCCTGGGAAGGGCTTGTAATAGAGTTCGGTGGACTTCTTCAAATCCTCCTTCACATGATACATTTCCAGTATCTCTTTTGCATTCACCAGAAGCGCCTCGGCCTTGGACTTAGCATCCGTGTCCAGATACGAAAGGGGCAGCTCTCCGACAGAGTTACTCGGGAAAGCTAATCCCACAAGGTAGGCCATGAGAGCTGCCACATCGGCTTGGGCGACATCGTGCCGTTGTATGTGGTCAAGGCCCCAGTCGGACGAGAAGCCGTCTTCGTGGCCGTTGGCTACTCCGGATTTGTTCACGATCGGGGCCGCGACGCCGGAGCCCCATGCGATTAGCGGCGTGCGGGTATTGTCCGGATGTCCGTCGCCATGACTGCCCCAGTCGCTCATGCCATGATCTGCCGTGAAAACGAACGCCGTCTTTCCGTCTCCATAGAAGTCCTCGATCAGCTTAGTGATCTCCTGAACTCCCTTATCCACGACCTGGATGTTGTAGAGGTACTTCGTCGAATACGGTCGGTCCGAGTGGCCAGTAGTGTCCAGCCCTAGCAAGTGAAGGAAGAATACATTTTGCTCCTTCCGCAATTCGGCGTCGAGGGTCGTATTCGTCTTTGCGTCCTGGAACAGCTTCTTGACCTTCTCAAAAACCCATTCATCCAGGTGATATGCATCCTTGGAAAAATCTTCATCTTCTGCGCCATACATGTCCGCATCTACCCGTCCCGGTACTGCTCCCTGCTCGAACATGGGCAAGATGTCCGGACTGCCCCAACTCCATGTATGCCTGCTTCGGTTGAAGACGCTGTCGAAATTTACCGGATTCAGCTTCCACCCTGTCATAACCGCAGATACATCCTCGTATAATCCTGCAATTAGCGCGACATGACCGGGTCGAGATTCGGTAGGTACTCGAGTGTGAGAGACGCCGAAGGTTCCGTGTTCGAGGACTCGAGATCTTAGGAACGGCGCAAGAGGGCGGGGTACTTTCGCGTCTTCGGAACTGGGATCTGTGGCATTGGGATCAGGAAACGACTGGAATGCCTTGTCCGCGCGGAGGCCATCTCCTGCATCTGCTGTCAGCCTTTGACTCTCCGAAGGCGTCCAGGGCACTAACCAACGAAGAGCACCAGCCTTTTGGCGGGCGGTTCCCGAGCCTCTACACGGTGCTCGCGCATGCCATGAACAATCGGGCTCACGAAGTAAATTGAGAAAATGCTTTTGACTCGTCAGTTCGCGCTGCTTAGAGCATTCTGACGACTCACCTGTAAATGTATACGAGGTGGAAGACCACCGCAATCGAAAGAAAACGATAGCGCCCGACTTGCGCCATGCTGAGGTTCCAAAGGAGCGGATGTCTCTAAAAGACAGCAAACGGGAGGTTTGACGCGGTGAGCACCCCAAGGGCTAAAGGCTACGCGGCCGTCTATGGAGAAGTGTCCCTGCGCATGGACCACGCTTTCCTGTTTTGGCTAGTGGCTATTGATGTCATTCCGAAAAGGTGAGAGTGCAAAGCACAACTTTTCTATATATAAGAATAGTAAGGTACTTGGTGAAGGGAGACTCCAGGGCTTAGATGAAAGACTTAAGTAGAGGCTGTACCAAGATTGGAGGCGTCGGGGTATCCCCCGCAAGGAGCGTCAAATATTCGTCCACGGGTGTATAGCAGACTCTAAACGGCTTTAACCACGTATTCAAGCACACATTGTGAGCTAGAAGCGCACAAGATGGCTTTGAATGACATCACAGCGGCTTCTGCGTCTCTGTCTAGGAACACGACACAAACACCAAGCACTCCACGGTCTTCGGGGAATGCATGGTTGTTATGGACCACGTTCGCCAACTGACTCGCAAGTCAAATACCAAATTGACACCAGAGCGCGGATACTACATAGCCCTCCATATTTATTCTTCCACATTGAAATTCTGGCCGTCTCTTAGACCTTCAACAACGAGCTCATGACCCTCGGCGCGTCGGTAGATGTTCTTGATATCATCTGCAAATATTAGCATTTTAATTGTGCGCAACAGTGGACTCCACTCACCAGTTGTGGTCTCGAAGTGACTTGTAGCATCGTAGCTCTTGGAAATAAAGATGTTGTCGTCCTCTCCGCTCTCGATCGGCTCATAGAGCGGAATAGGCGGGCCCATGAATTGCTCCTCAATCTTTCCGAGGCGGTCGATACCGGGCTGCAGTTCGAGGTGGTGGTTGCTATCGCCTTCGGCGATGGTAGAAACTATGGCGATGTAGTAGCCCTTTGGGCAGACATTGTGAGCGGACGAGACGACGGCGATATAGATATCTATCTCTCGTCAGCTATGTCTCATTAGCTGGGTCCGATGACCACTCACCATGCTTTCGGCCAACCTGGGACTGAGGAATGATGAGCTGCAGCGAATCGGAATTGTCCGTGCTGGCGATGGGGTGGTTCAGGATGCAGATGGCCTTGAGGAGGTGTCCGGTGACTCGCGCTTTTCCGGGGAAGTATGATGGGTCTGCCAGAATCTTCTTGCACTTGGTCTCAAACTTCATCCCTGGCCCATCATCTCCCCTCTCCTTCATCGTGGCCTTGATGCCGGCTACCTTCTTGCCGTCGTAGAGGAACTCGTCGACATCAGTGTTCAACATATATGTGCCGCCATAGATAGCTGACAGACGAGCGAATCCCTGCGGGAGCTCTCCGAGGCCGTACAAGGGGTAGATGTAGGGCGACTTTCCGTATCTCGCCATGGAGTTGACATAGAGTCTGATGCGCTCAATGGCGTCGTTGGCCATGCCTTTCCTGTTAATGTAGTCGTCCGTCTGGTACAGAGCCATCGAGTGGCCAATAAAGTCTCTGGTGCCGGCCTCCAAGCCAAACTTGTCATACACTTCCTTCATGGTGATGTTTGGTACGTCAAGACCTGCAACGCCCAATCAGTAAGCTATCAAGCTCGCGATATGCGTGCCACCCACCCTTGTGTGTCGCCGGATCATCGGTCTTGTATGCACCAACCCATTCCAAGAAGTTCCTCGCCCGGCGCTTCTCGAACAAGCCCATCAACGGCGAACGCAGCGCTTCGCCCGCATCGGAGGGTACCTTCGCCACGGTTGCCTTGGGGCCGTGGCCCTGCTGTACATAACTACCAGCAATCTGCTTGAATTCGAGATATCGCGTGACGTCCGTGGAGACCAGGATGTTTGTCAGTTCGCCGTTCGCCATGAGCAGCTTCGGGACGAGGTCGATGTTCCAATCGTTGACGCGGCCGTACTTCTTCCACGGCTCGCCGGCGGTCTGGCCATACTTCTTAAAGAGCTTCGAGGGTCAGCAATTGGTAACCCGCAGATGTGCAGGAACATACCGCTTCGATGTTGACTGACGCTGCCTCGCTGCCACGACTTAGAACCTCTGTTTCAGCACGATTGCTGCCTTACTTACCCTCCGTAGTGGTCGTTGCGGTCAATGTGCAGCACCTTCTTCCCCTTCACACTGAGAACACTAGAAAGCGGTCAGCATTGTGCTTTCGCTCACGGCGGGCGGTGTGTTACCCGGAGAGGACGCATTCGGTGAGGCCTGCGACGGGGGATTAGCTTTCTGGCGGGATGTTTTGGCGGGGTAGGCGCCCACCTGTTCCCAGGACCACGACGTCGTACTCGGGTGCAATCTCGTCCATGGTGGAGAATGGATAGTAGAGAAGAGAAAGAAAGACAGTTGGCGGGACCTGGGGTAAATAGAGGGCGTTGGTGGTGTGGGCGGTGTTGCGGTGAGCAGTTGATGTGGGGGTGCTCGTAGCTCCTTTGAATTCGGCTCGTCATTTGCTGTGGCGCAGAGCGCTTTCATGCGACAGGAGAACACCTGCCAGGGTATTCTCTGGACGCATCTCGTTTCGGCCTCGTGGGCCGCTAGAATAATGCTCAAAACGAGAGGCATCCGCAGGCACGCGCACCCCTAGTACCGGTTGATCTTTCTTGGAGGGTTTCGTGCCCGCCGAAGCGCATATACATTACCTCTGGAGAGCCTGACGATTTCTCGTTCCTTGTGCAGCTACTGACATGTGAGAAGGAGGCGAGCATGGAACTGTAACCTGCCCGAGGGCATCCCTTTCCTCTATAGATACACTATTTGGCCAGACAAGCCCCCATGGTCCCTTCGGCTCTACATGGTCGAGAAAGACCCGTCCTCCACGTCTCTCGATCTGCGATGTTGTACAGTATAATCGCCCACGAGATTCTACACACAATGATATCGTTACAATCCAATGGCAGAGACCAGCCACTCTGGGACGACGCGAAGGAGTAATTGGAAGACATCGTCCATCCGACTGCTTGCGTCATCTCGTTCCCATAGGATGAGCACATTCCTTTCCTATGCCCACAATTCATACATCTAAGACAAGTTCGCGGTTCGTTCTTTGGCTCGATCGGGCGAGCTCGAAGGGTCTGCGCTAGATGATGGCTGGTCTTTGGAGGCTTGTCTCTCCTGAACCTCCTGCATAGCGTCGAATGAGCCGTCTGTATCGTCTTCGGCGGCCTCATACAGTCCCTTCAATTATTAGCGTGATCCTGGGATGAGGCGAGACTGCGGCGGCTTACCTCTGGATCGTATGTGGGCTCTTGGTACTGATTCTCAGTGCGGGTTAGATCAATGGTGGGATCATGCCTCGCAAGCTCGTACGCCTCCTGGTAAGCATTGTGTCGTTCCACCAAAGTTTCGACAATCGCCTTCATAGTCTCTTGTACTGTCTTGTCCCTGTCTTCATTCTCGACGTCGCCATAACCGGCTTTTTGCCGGGCCCGCTCAATCTTCTCTGTTGCAAGGCGGTTGCGCTCCTTCACGCACACCCACCACAACTGTTGTAGGGTCTCCCAATTCCGTTCGCGAAGCTCGGCGACTGTCCATGCTCGCCCTAGCTCAATGATTAGTTTTCCACGCAGCTCTCCCAAGAATTGTGCACACACCATGCCGCGACTCTTCCTGTGGTGTTCTCAGCAGCTTCTTGCCCGTGAAGAACTCCCAGAGACCGTGGTCAGGATCGCCATAGACCGTGGACGTGCGTTCTACGGGCGTCGGCAGCTGCTGGTTCGCGTAGTCTTTCTGCTTGACAGAGAGCGTCTGTCTCCGACGCGGCCCAGTATGTCTGATAGCAGACAGCCCCCGGTTCTTGTTGTTATCTCGTTTCCATAATGCCGGCGACGTAGAGAATCGAGCTACGGGTGCGCTTCGGGTGCATCGAACGGAAGGCGCGAGGAGCGAGAGCACAAGGTCGGAGGGCGTCGAGATCAGCGAATGGCGCACACCTCGAAATGTCGGTGTGGCCGTCATTGTCAGGGCTGAGCTTCTGGTGTTGCAGTTCGCAGGCTGTGCCCAGGTGCTTGCAGCAAAAGTGAAGTGATCGGCGTAACCCAAAGGGCGCTAGCTCGGCCTTACCTCAGCCCCGGCTCAGCCCTTAAAGCCCCGCGCTGCCGCTCCCGTCTTCTGATCCTCATCCACACCACCGCCCTCTTCACCCGCGTGCGAGGGGGCCTTTCGACTGATCCAATTTTCTTTGACGAGTACCTAGAGTTCCACAGCGGGTTCGAAGGCCCGCACTCTACCATCCCAAGATGCAGTACACAATCATCGGATTTATGCCTATCCCAAGCCAACTCGGACGAGTCTTCGTCACGCCGCGAAGGCTCGGGGTCGCACTCGAGCCACCATGGCGAGGAAGCTATTAGCTGGGACCAGGCGTTATCTTTTTCTACATACGGCTCCGGCGGGCTCCCTGTTGGGTCAGCCGATCTTCCTTTCTCCTCTTCCGTTGCCGGCCTGACGAGTGGCCTCCTCACCGAATCTCAAACTCCCTTCTACGATACCTCTGGTTGGAACGCATTCTCCCTGCAATCTTCGCCTCTCGATCCATTCTCCTGCGATGCTTCATCTGCCTATCCCTTGGTCTCTACCGCCGGCGGACAAATCAATGATCTAGCAATACCCACTGGTATGGAAGCTGTTTACGACCCAAGCATGTCACAAGCTATGCAAAAAGGTACTATCCTTGAGCTTTTGACGCCCCAGGCACTGACAGTTGCAGGCCCCTCTCATTCTGGTTCCTCCTCAAGCTCTACCAATCAGAATGCTTCGTCTCCAGAGGGCTGTTCTAATTCAAAATTGTCAAACTCAAAAAGCGCTACGCCCCTTCCCGACTCCGCGCGCGTTGAGAAGCGAAGGGCCAATACCCTCGCAGCTCGCCGGTACCGACAAAAGCGCGTCGATCAAATGACCAGCCTCGAAACCCAGCTCAAAGAAACGCAAACAGAGCGGGACGAATTGAAGGTTCGTTGCGCTCGGCTCGAGGGTGAAGTCGAAACGCTTCGCCAGCTTCTTCGCGCTCAAAAATAGCTCTATCATTCCGGGTCAGCGTTGTTCGAGTCTCTTTTCTCTTGTACTTCGCAGGATCGGCCATTGTGTCAGACGATGTCGGAAGCTGATCATTGCACGCCTTGGTGAGCGGCTGTCATCTCGGCAAATGAAGTCGGTTTTTAATCTTTGAGGCATGTGTCTTCGTAGGCAGGGGATTACTCACATATTCACTCATTTTGTCGTCGCTGTAGTTCAAATCGATAGTTTCGTTGAATTCCACTGTCTACATGACTACCACATTCTTATATTCCAAAGTGCTCGAGGTATCACTTTGAATCACAATGAGTCGAGATGAGCACACTATCTCGCTTCCCTCTGCGTTCCCAGCACTACGATCTGTCCGCGTCTTGAGCGATGCATCCTCTCCAGCAGCAAGAGGCTGGACGTTAAGACTAACCCAGAAAGTTCTCAACAAAGGCCTGTGTACGCTTCAACTTGGTTTCCCTCCTCTGCTCACATTCTCGTCTCCGGGCTTCTGAGGCTGAGTCTGTGGGACGGTGACTCTGATTGGCTCAGAATGAGTCATTCTCGCTCATGTGCGGTCATACGCGCTCTGTACGCTCATGTACGGCTGACCACAACCTTGGAACATCATCTCCGGGAAAGAAATCCTGCAACTTAGCAAAAGGAGTAGTCTAGGTCGGAGCAGTGCTGAGGGCGCGCTATCCTTCGCGCATTACCGGAAAGCGAAGGCTCTGGGAAGAAAGTGTGTTGATACTTGCGGGCAGCTTAACATCGACCTGAAGCCGCTATCCCTCGGACATTTCGCGTCTGCCAGAAGCCAACCGAACGGGCATATACAAGCTAAAGAGGGTGAAGCGCCCTTCTCATTCGTGAGCAATCCCTCTTTCTACCTAGGTACCATGGCCAGCATGCTAATCACGGGTGCGATTCTACTCCGGATATGGATTAGCCGGCCTTCGATCTGGGGGAACGTTGGGCGAGTTCGGTGAATAGCGAAAGAGATTATTTGAATTGAAACTCCATAGCACACTACCCAGGTATGGGACTCTATGAACCAGTTCGTCACATGTTCCTGTAATAACCTTGGAACCAGGGCTTGGAAACTGCAGATGCTCGCAATCTGCTGGGATACGCGACCCACAGTTTTCACGCATCCCTGCTGATTGGCCACTCAAGCGATAAGCTTGGCACCCAGCTGCACCTTCCGCAACTGCACCACGCGGGCTGCAAGACGACCGCCGCAACAGCTCAGGAACCCTCTCTTCACGCTTGAAGCGGAACACCTTCGTTGCACTCGCCAACTGCTATACGACGCGCCATGAACCGACCAGGTCTGTACCCCCCTCAAGCGAATCCTTTGAGTCCCCGGCCCGACAATCGCAAGCAGACCCAGCTGTCCTGCACCGAATACCCTCACCTCGCTCTATGCAATTAGCTGTCCGAGCCAAACGAATTGAGACGGCACAAAGCGACTCTGCAGCTCGACCAGAACTAGCGTTCCACGCTCCTACGCTCCCATACCTCGTCCCTGCCTCGCCTCCACGTCGTCACTTCGTCCCGCGCTACTGGTCCTTGAGCAAAACGAACATACTGACTTGTTGACATCCAGGACCGGGAGGTCAAACTCTACGAAATATTCCCTCCGGCATGTTCCAGAGCCAACAGAACAGCGCCCGCGGCCCGCTCGGTGGGAGTAGGTTACAAAACGGGAAGATGGGTACGGGCATTCGCGAAGCAGCTGCGGCGGGCGGTGTTGCTAATCATATGTGTTGCAGGAAGCGGCTCACAGTGGGCGTTTGGAGGGCCTATGGGCGGGGCTCCGGGATTAGCAAACGCACAATCGCGAACAAACGGGGGAGGCCTATCGAGTTTCGCGCAGACAATCGGCGGCTCACAAGCCCATACTCCTCTGAACCTTGAGTGAGTCTCTCCGCCTGCCCTTGTTCATTATGAGAAAGCGCAAATGCAAAGGCCGTCGGGTCCTGCTACGGCAGATCACCAAGGAGCTCGGAAAAGCTGTGGAAACCAAGCTAAATGTATCGGATGACAGAGAATTCCCTTCATTATCCGGCGCTCCCCAAGCGCAACAGAACACCTCGGCACAGCAGATGTGGTCAAATCCGAACCTACGAACGACACAGCATTCGACGATCCAACGACCGCAGGGTCAAGGCGCTCAACCAGGCCAGTCGGGCCAGTCTGCGAACCAGCAGATGCAGAATCAGGGCCCCGACGATGGAGTCAGATCAGGCCCAAACCAATTCTCAGCGGGGGCCGACGACTATCGATTTGGAGGTCAAGCAGGTGTAGGGCCGCTTTCTGGTGCTTCTCAACCTCAAACCGGCAATATCGACGAATTTCCACCCCTTGGAGGCGCGGGAGGAGAGGTGGGACCGGATCGAAGGACCGGAATGATTCAGAATGCGGCGGCATATGGAGGCAATGCTAATTCAAGTGCTTTCCCAGGCCTTGGACAAACGCGGAACGGCCTGTCAAGCCCGACGGATGGCCAACAAGATCGGTCAATAGGTTCTGCAATAGGCGGTAGAGGCATCGCTCCTGGTGGTGGTACGTATCCTGGCTTTTATGATAGAACAATCGCTCAGTGATATAGCGTCTCGGACACCATTCGAGAACATGCGAGGAACCCCTACAGGTCTACAGGAGGTAAATGTATCCACCATACAACTCGAACATCATACTAATGCCTCTATCAGAGCAACCAACGGCCTAGCCAGGCTTTGGGCAACATATCAAACATGTCTTTTATGGGATCAACACCGTCAAATCTTCCCCCAGTTGGACAGCGGCCCCAGCAGTCTCAATTCGAGCCGACCTACGGGGCTGACAATGTTGGATCACCTAATACCCAAGTGCCACAACAGCACAAAAAGCTCGCAGATATGACGGAGTCGGAACGATATGGCTTGCCCGGCCTGCTCTCAATGATTCCCCTAGAAAGCCCCGACTATTCCTCGCTCGCGGTAGGTCAGGACCTTACGGTGCTGGGTCTCGACTTAAGCCGCCCAGAGTAAGTACCGTACTTGACGCCGGCGAGAGCTCGGGCTAACGGTGCAGTAACTCTCCATTACATCCTACCTTTGGCTCGCCGTTTGTGGAATCAAACGCTAAGCCAGTGATACCTCCCGACTTCAAACTTCCTGAGGCTTACAAAGTGACGAACGTCCCTCCGCTACACAGCAAGGTGACGAGTTTCTCCGCGGAAACACTGCTCGCGATCTTCTATCAGTACCCTCGGGACATCATGCAGGAGATTGCTGCGAATGAGCTGTACAATCGCGACTGGAGATGGCATATCAAGCTGCAGCAGTGGATGATGAAGGACCCCGATCTTCCGGCGCCCATACGAATCTCACCCAAGGTAGAGCGCGGTTGGTATCTATTCTTCGACGTGACGAACTGGAGAAGGGAGAGGGTAATTCTACCACCTCACTTTCACCACCACTATGTTCTTTGCTAACGCCGCATCAGAGAGAGTTCGAGCTCGACTACGACCATCTAGATCAACGCCACGGGCCAGCAATGTCGGGGCCGGTATAGGGTACCGCTGCACCGGCGAGCGACGGAGTTCTTGGGACAAAGGGTATCTCGGTTGGTCCGACCAATCCACATGGGCTTTTGGCGCAGGCGATTATCGTCACTTCAGGTAATAGGAACATTCGCAGAGGTGTCGCCCGCACGAGCGCATGGATGCAATCTACAATGGTGCTGCGATGCAAAGGACAAAGTGAAAGAGTTGTCACCTGGTGATTTGAATGTCGAAGTGCGCAAACAACTATGACTAAATTTCAGGGTCGCATCTCAACGGAGACAAGCTGCATGTTCTCGCATAGGCGGAGATGGGAGAGCGCATGCTCATAATCACCAGGCTGGCGGTGAATGAGCGCAGAAGGTGAGTGCCCCAAACGCACCTTCCACAAAGCTTTCCCTGCCCACACGCCCTTTCTCGAGCCCTGTCTCCTGTATCAGCAGCGGTCTCCCACTCTCGCTACTTCTACCGCCGCTTCTACCCAATTCTCCCTCAATATCTCGCACAGCCACGGCCCCACGGCCCGTTGGCCTTTCTCAGCTCATCTCGCTGTTTGCTAACAACAGTACCTTACTCGACCTCTACGCCACAACCGCCCTCAAGATGTCCTCACCGAGCGACACGACCGACGCCGAGCAAGTACGCCGCGCTCTCATGGCACTCTCGACCGTAGTACGCGAAATGGCCCCAGCTGGTGCGAAGAAGATTCCGACGGCCCCGGAACGCTTCAACTTGCTTGCGCGGCCACACCACGACACCTGTCGCATCTGCAATCTCCCCGGTCATCACTCGCCGAGCGCCCAGAAGGCTGCGGCGTGTCGCGTTGCCATCCTGTCTCTCATCGGCTTCTGGGAGGACGTCTCCGGCAAGGTATCATGCTTGTACAACTCGTCCACCCGCTTCAACAAGGCGATTACCAACAGCGTCGCGACCTACGAGATGCGGCTTGACGATGCTCCTCTAGTTGGCGGCGATATCGAGGTCGTCCTTGTCGATCGCCTTACCCGCAACTACCTCAAGTTCCAGAGCCACTTCGCGCGCATTCGTGCGAAGGCAAATGTCATTCTGAACGAGCAAGGCATCGCTCGTTATGAGAAAGTCTCGCAGACGCTGAATGGGTTCTTCCTCAACGGTCAGACCCGTAAGTCCCCCCAACAATGCTTAGGGCATGGTGGCTAATAAGTGCGCAGTGTCTGACCTCTTCGAGCAGAGCCTTGCTAACCACAAGTAAGCCCCGGCCTCCGGGACACTCGTGAATACACGAGCTCGGACAGGCATTCGGGCGTCGCTCAGACGTTTGCTGGCTCGGCAATAGCGGCTTGAATATTTGCATGGCACGGATAGCTGGGCCTTTTCGAGAACGCCGATATGCGCACGTTCGGCCTTTCCTCACTGTAATCATGAAAGATATACCAGCCCTAACTTCCTGCGGGTGATCTTCATGGCGACGATCTTCGTCAACGGGCATAGTAGGCCTATTATCTACAATGCGCTAGCAAGATCTTCCCCTCACTGTCTGAATCTTCTCTTTTTCAATTTTGCTTTGCTATCGTCGGCACAAATCAAGTGGACCAAGCGCATCTCATTTTGCATGGTACATGAGCAGTTGCCAAGAATGAAATGGGCCGGAGTCGTTTTGCTGTCGTGGTGCGGATTGCAGTGTTGGCACTCACGATCGTTTGACGCTGACCCAACATCTTTTTGCGCAGCCTAATAAAGGCACGTAAGATCTTCGACGCAGATCCGTAGTGCCAGTGTCTCGCATGTAGAGTCTTTGCACATGCCAGTGGTGTATAGTCCTGAGTTGGCAGTGTATTGCTACCTAAGTTGTCTGCCGTTGTTTGCTCTACCTCTCCTCCAGATCTAGTAGTATATAGAATAGCTATTTCTGTCTTCGAAGATAATATATCAATATATACGCTGCTTACATACACTCTGTTATTGCATCTTTAAGTCGCCCCACAATATCATGTATACGGGAGCGTGATACCATAAAGTGAGGCAGTACCATCACGTGCTCTACGTTGTAAAGAGTTCCCGCTTGAGCATGCTTTCCATGGAGAAGCAGTCCTCGAGCCATCGCCGCCGCCATTACCTTCTTGGAAAAGCCGAGTTCCGGAGGGATCTGGGCTTTCGTCTCCTTGTTTCCAACAAATTCGACTGCCCAATACAGTCCCCTGCCTCTGACATCTCCGACAACCTTGAGAGGCAGTATGTGTTCCCGGAGCTGTCTCTCCAGCTCTTGACCCATATCCTGCACGCTTCTGAGCAGATTGTCGCGCTCTATTATCTTTTGAACCTGCAGGGCAGCTGCGCACGCGAGAGCATGGTTCTAGAGAGATCAGAAGGCTGTTATTTTTCTTCTTTTGAGCTTGAGTTTACATACCTGAAACGTCTGCGAGTGCGAAATAGTTCCTGTTCCGGTCCGGAGGATTGATTCGACCTTCTCGCCCACTAGAAGGCCCGAGAGCGATATGAAGCCGCCACCCAAACTTTTGCCAATCATTTGAAGGTCAGGACCACGAAAGTTTGGCTCTTGCTGCCAGGCATGTAAGCTCCCCGTCCTGCCCATGCCAGACATTACCTACGATCTCATAAGCAAATGACTTTTTGTCGTAGCATCGTAATCATACTCACTTCGTCTAGAATAAGGAAGATGCCATACTTATCGGAAATATCCCGGATACCCGCAGAATATTCACCGCAAGCAGGCACACAACCAAGCGTTGAGCTAGGTATTGTTTCTGCAATAAAAGCGGCGACGTAATAATCACGGGCACATTACCCCGCCACCCGCCACTAGAAAGCAGGAACCACTTAGACAAACAATGTTGATTGCAGCTGACCGCGTAAGGCAACTAACCTTAAGTTGCAGACCGCAAGGCTTGTCACATCATGAACCATGGCTTCCTCTACCCTACCATACACCTCTTTTAGCGATGGACAGAGACGTTGGATCGTCGGTCTGGTCGCCTCTGCTGCTTGGTTCTCGACTTTGAGCAGTTTCATTTACTACCCAATCCTGCCACTCCTAGCAGACGAGTTGGACACAAGCATCGAACAAATAAATCTTACAATTACATCGTATCTAGCAATATCCGGTGTGGCGCCGTCCATCACCGGAGATGCAGCCGACATGTTTGGTCGCCGTCCAGTATACTTAGTCACGCTTGGCATGTACCTTTTCGCCAACACCGGCATGGCCATTCAGAAGTCCTTTACAGCACTGTTGCTTCTGAGAATGCTTCAAAGTGCAGGAATATCCGGTAAGTGCCTGTTTTGCAGGTATTGAAAGCAATCTAAAAGTCTAGGGACCTTCTCGATCGCGTATGGAGTCGTTTCTGACCTAGCAACTCCTGCAGAAAGAGGCGCTTTTGTGGGAGCGCTGTCATTGGGGTAAGTACAACCATCTATGAACGGAAATGGCAATTGCGGCTTACTGGACAAGAATCACCACTGCACCCAGCCTTGGTCCCCTCCTCGGGGGCGTGCTAGCTTTCCGTGCGGGATGGGTATTCTGGTTCCTCACGATAACATCTGCGGCCGTGCTTCTTGCCATGGTATTGATCCTGCCAGAGACAGCTCGCACCGTCGTTGGAAATGGTTCAATTCCTCCACCGCTCTGGTCTCGGCCATGGCTGCCTGCTGTCATGCGTCCATGGAACGGCATGACCCCGCAAACCACCTCCTTGATTTTTCGGAGGAAGACAGTTCCGAATCCACTGAGGAGCTTGGAAATTCTCTGTCGCTTGGACACGGCTGTAAGCATCCTTGCTGGAAGCATCATTTACATGGTTTATTGCAGCTCTCATGCCTCCTTATCGACCGTCTTCAGCGCGAACTATTCCCTGAATCAACTCCAGACCGGGCTGGTCTATCTTCCCTTTGGCTTGAGCAGTCTGGTTTCCACCGTATTCTCTGGAAAGCTCATCGACTACGACTACAAGACCGTGGCGAGACACCATAATTTGCCGAGGGATCGCATTGGTGGAGATGACCTGCGAACGTTTCCCATTGAAGAAGCGCGCCTTCGCAATATCTTCGTGCCTACACTGTTAGCGTGTGGCTCTATGGTCGGTTATGGATGGGCATCTCAAGAGCAAGCAGTAAGGTGTTCATAACTCTCCGAGAGAAATTAGGTGGCTGATATGTTAGTAGCACATCTCCATTCCTCTACTGCTACAGGCCGTTGCCGGCTTTTGTATTCAGACATGTTTCAATGTAAGAAGCTCCACCCCATCAAATGTTGCATTTTCGCTCACTGGAGACTCTTACAAGTATAACAACACACTCGTGATCGATATTAATCATGAAGCTCCCGCTACCGCCCAAGCATCTTTTAACATGGTTCGGTGTGCGCTCTCGGCACTAATGATTGGGCTGTTACAAAGGATGATTGATGCAACCGGCCTGGGCTTGACATTCACGATTTTGGGCGGATCGTGCCTGGCATCAGCCGGCCTCTATCTACTCCAATTGCGAAAGGGAATGGAATGGAGACAGAAACGCTATGCACGGGCGGAGGTGGTGATGGCAGAGCAAACGACGTCGAATGCACAGAACCACACTACAGTATTATTGGAAGGAGCAAAGAGAGAAGTGTAGTTAGTGGAATCTAGACTTAGCCACTCATCTGCCAAAACACCATCTACTGTATGCCAATCATGACATTTCACTGACCTTGATATCCATCAGAGAACTTCTCTACGAGCTTGCGGATCTCGGAGATGGCACTGCCGCTGTAAGTTGTGTTGCACTTTCAACTTTTGAATTGTTGTGGGGGCTCCTACAGTTTGCGGAAAACCGTAGTATCTGGGTATAAAGTGGATGCGCAGAGACACCCACGTCTAGCTGAGTCAGCTTTTGATCTATATAGTGCCAATGAAAGAGCCTTACATTTCGTAGAGGTTGATACGGTCCTCGTAGTCGTGCTCTGGAGCGGAAATGGGGAAATGCTTGTGATACTCACGCATCCAATGGCGACCCATTCTATACCTAGGCACTTTCATGTTGTCGAGGTCGTCTAATCTAAATGTCAGAATCGACACAAAATTAGAGGGGTGGAAAGGGGATTGCCCACATTCATTGTGACCCCAAAAGACCGACGGATCGAACATGAGTGGTTCGCCAGTGTCAGCCTTCATAGCGATATTTCCATACCAGATATCGCCATGAACTAGCACCGGCATGACATTCCTACCGTGGGATTCCAGCGGCCGAAGAAGTCTGGGGATGACTTTTTGGTAGAAAGACGGAAGTAACATATCGAGCTCGTCATCTGGCCCATGGACCTCGCGTTCTTGCTGCACGAACGCTTTGAAGTGTCGTAGAAATGACTCTTCCCAGGTATCGCACCAAGTCGTATCCTGCCACATGGTCCCTTCGTACGTCGTCGTCGGGAATCCGAACTTCCCGTTGGGCGATAGCGGTATGCTCTCTCTATGCAGCTTAGCCAGCAAAGCACAGAACTGTTGAACGTCCGGCAAATCTTCGATCATATCGATGAAGTCGCACAGGTAGAAGTGGGTATCGGAGTTCGACTTGTAGGTTCCGGTCGCGGGACCCCCTCCGGAACAACCTGATGCAAGGCCTTGATTCCCTCATACTCGCCTTCAGACATTCCCTTGCCGACATCTCCCGTTGCAACTTTCAAGAAGTAGGTGTGCGGACTGCCGTCGGGAAACTGGACTTGAACTTTTGCTGTTCGTGTCCAGAAGCTAGCACCGTGTAGCCATGCCTCAACCACTCGCGTGCCTCTCGGAAAGCCTCGCAACGGGGCAAGCTTAGTAAGCGATATTGCAGGGGCGAATCTACTCACACGCTGCGACATTCTCATCAATCTCAACCACCTCGAACATGTCCTGCTTCTTCGGCGCTGGCATACCCGTGAGGTCCGACATGGCGAATGTGTTCGCGCTGAATAGTCCTTAAGTTACAAGGCTTCGCAAGGCAGAACGGAGAATCAGGTAGGATACGTTGCATGAACGAGAAGAGCGGGAAGAGCGTGGCATGTAAATCGCCGTAGTTATTATCTTCATAGCGAGCGACTAGTGAGCCGCATCCCGCAATTATAATAGCAGGATCGCACGGTTCAGCGCTTTGAACGCTCTCGCAGACCTGGCCGGTGCTGGCCAATAGGATCTGCAGTAAAGCAAGGCACGTTGGCACGGGTGGGACAAAGGGATATTCGATTCCCAGTCCGGCACCAACTACCGGTCGATCCGTAACCGTCTGGCTTCTATGATATCAAGGCCGGAGATATGAGTGCATGGAGTCCGTTGCCCGCCAGTGGAAACAATATGTACAAGAAAAAGATGCAGCAAACTCACGAGTATCTCAAGGTCAGCGACTCAGCAGAGGACATCCTGCTTAGCTTGGAAAAGAGACGCTTTGAGGGCTCATGCCGCTGGCTCACCCAGCGCGAACAATTCAGAGAATTCTGGCTGCGAGGAAAGCCCGCCACTAGGGAATCCGTCATGGCTAGCCACGTCATTACATATCTCAATGACAGTCCATGTTGCTAGGTACCATTTCTTCAAGCACGGAGAAACACCTACGTCGAGCCTGAGTGCATTCCTAAGGTCTATCGCTTACCAGACGGCTATTGTTTCTTTGAATTAGCGACACTTAGACACTGGCGGACTGGCAGATAAAATCATGACGTATTAAGATATCTCTTTTATTTCTTCTGTTCTTAGTACTAGTAGTAATATCTACTATACTCTATACTATAGGCTTTTTCTTTTCTAATAATATCCATAGATAAGAAGAAAATCCACAAAAATGCATATAAAAGTAAGGGGAAATTTTATTGCGGGGGCTTTGCTTAGCTCAGCAGACACGGACAGGTGCCCGCACCCATTGCGACCTCACAAGAGAGTCTTCACTAACATGAAATTCCAACCGATACCTATTCTCCGCTTGCTGCATGCTTCATTTGATGATTGCTACCTTTCAAGCAATCCATTGAAGGTGCATGGAACATGGCCAGCAGCCTATGCGCGCCCTGTCGGGACATTGATCTGGACGCAGCCTTCGAACGCATAGCAACAATCGAGGATGGACAAGGAGCATTTGTGGCAGCACTTGGGCAAAGGCTTGAATGTACGACCCCAAATAGCTGCCCGCTATGCCGTCTTTTCGCATCGGTTCGTGTACCAACTGGTACATCTTCGGATTACCAGGTTCGCGCATATTCCTTCATGCGGAGCTATGGCGAGGTGAACCCAATACAGTGGGGCCACGACACGGATTGGACGGCCGATACTGTAATCTTGGGTGTTATTCCCGTTGAGAGCAAAGCCTACACGCCGCGGCCACTGTTGAAGACAGACAAGGGGAACGTCTTAGAATGGTCGAATGAGATTGAGGAACTATCAAGAGAATGCCCAGGCGTGGGATTCATTGCTCGAATTCCGAAAATCCCTCGCCCGTTGGGGACATTTCATGGGAACAAAATTCCTTCGACAATCGATTTCAGCACTGTTGGAAAATGGCTGGGCTTCTGTCGAGCAAATCACACCCGCGCATGCCAAAGCTCTGTGGATGTGCTTGAACATCTACCTATGCTGAAAGTCATCGACTGCGCCGATCTCAGTATTATTCCTCTACCTGCTCATCAAGCCTATGCGGCTTTGAGTTATGTCTGGGGGCCAGTCCAGCCTCCACATGTGGGGCGACGGAATTCAGCGGACAAAACTCAAAGGATCCCTCTCCCAGAGCCGTTACCACCGCTCATTGTGGATGCTATTCAAGCCACCAAATCTCTTGGATTGAACTATCTTTGGATCGACCAATATTGTATTGATCAGAGCGACGCAGCTGATAAGATGATTCAGATCCAGAATATGGATTTGATATACGATGCTGCAGACTTCGCAATCATCACAGCATCTGGATCAGACCCATCTCACGGGCTCCCAGGCGTCGGGCACACACCACGGATCTCCCAGACATGTGTCGAGATCAACAATGCCCAGTTCGTCTCAACGCTACCAGCACCCCATGTACCAATTCAGGGTTCGAAATGGTTTACTAGGGGTTGGACATTCCAGGAGGGCATTCTTTCGCGGCGTCGTCTGGTCTTCACGCCTCAACAGGTGTACTTTGAATGCAACGGCATGCAAGCATGCGAAGCGATATCCACACCTCTTGATGCCTTACACACACTTGATAAACAGAGTTTCGCCCCATGGGTCCGAACAGGTCTTTTCACTGGCATGGCTTGTAGCCGCAGTGGCAGGTTCGGCACTCAACTACAACTCCACATTGACGGTGCGTTGAGTAGGTTTTGGAGGTACGTCGAGGAATATACGACTAGGAGACTCAGTTACGCTTCAGACTCCTTGAATGCGTTCGCTGGGATTCTGTCGACTTTTCAGAAGTATCCACGGCCGGTGTTCAATTTCTGGGGCTTGCCGCTGTACAGCGAAGTAGGCGACCGAACGCGGATGCTGGGGTTCGCCATGTCCTGGTCCTTCCGAGTCGAGGATTCTGAACGCCAAATCAAACGCCGCGCAGAGTTCCCGAGTTGGTCGTGGTGCGGATGGGAAGGTGTTGTCTCGTCGAGAGCGATGGATTTGCTCAACGATGATACGAATATGGATACGTGGATCCACGTCGACATGGAAATCGCTTTGCAGGAAAAGAGTACCAACGTTACAACGCGACTGCAGGATATCAAAGAAGAAGATCTTCACTTGCTCACGCTAAACGCCGCTCCTCTCCTGCATGTCCATGCTCAAACGCTGCGACTACAAGTCGTCTTGGACTCGATCACGGAAGATGGCCTGACCCTCGTCTCGGACGGTGTTGTAACATTTAATGCTAAGCCGATGCCTGAGAAGGAAATTACGTGGACATGCACTGTGGACGTTCGTCCGTTAGCCCTCGATTTGGATCGTCTACGTGCAACGCTGGACGCTAATTTGTGGGCTTGCGTTGTTCTCGCTGACACTTATTGGCGTACTACGGCGTTGCTCGTGGAAAACTCTGATGCAGTATGGAGAAGAGCTGGAATAGTAACATTGGAGAATATATCTTCTGAAGGCAGATGCTTGCGCGATCGAGACGTGGCTGCAGCTGTATGTTGCAAGCAACGAGACTTTACTCTAAGGTAGTTCTCATTGTTTAGGCATTGGGATATTCATAGTGTTATACACATTCTTGTCTATGAACTGGATATGCCTTCATCTAGGACTGTTATCGAAAGCTTCAAACAAGGAAAGTTAAGGAGAACCGTGGTCCGCTTATTAGAAAAGACTGCTTCGAGCTAGCCGTAGGCATCTATATAAAGTAGGGTATAGTTTAAAATAATAGATAACTATCCTATCTATAGCTTAATAGGTAACATTATTACTGTTAACTTTTCGCTAACTACTTTAAATGCGTATGGCCCGGCACACAATATGGTAGGAAAAGGGAAGCCATGGTAAGTTCAAGATGTCGATATGCCTTGCGGTCCGCAACTGAAGGCGCAAGGCTACGCTGCAAGTATCCAATGCTGAGTGACCACGAGGAGGCGACCTGGTATTCGTCTGCTGATACCGATTGCGTGGGAAATTGCGGGGGCGTAGCAGCCTTCGGATGTCCGATGCTGAACATCATTCGTTCTGGAACCGCCAACACCTCTGAACACAATGACATGATCCTACCCCGCGCCAGACGTCGCTGCCTGCCTGCACCGGCAACCTCACGGCATCGACCCCCTCCACGACCATTGCCTCATCGAAAATGGCGAGAAAGAAGCCCTACAAGCCCAAGCCAGAGGCACCAATCTCCTTTACGTTTCCAGAGCTCCACGAGGACGTCGAGAACGAAGTCTCGGACGAAATCGGCTCGACGCGGTTCCGCGAAAAGCACAGCAAGCGAGACTGCAACAACGAGCACCCGACCAACGTCATGGGCAAGTTCAAATGCAACAACAACGCCTGTTCCAAGGCTGGCTGGACCAGCAAGAAGGTGGCCATATTGATACGGGGATATCCCAGGAACGGGTACAACGCTGTGGTGTTCAATCAGCGGTGCAAGTCCTGCAACCGGCTGGGCACCCTGATACTGGACGAACAATCTTATGTCGACCGCGTGGCATACAGGCTCAAGAAGTGGGCTGGCGTCTACATGGAGAGGCAGAGCTACGATCGAAAAAAGGGTCTACCGCACGAGAGCGAGCTCTGCGAAGGGTGTAAGAGAGGTGTTTGTCGGCAGGCGTTTGACTGGGACTATTGATAACTGCTGCGGGTTGAGGTCGAAGAGAGCCAAATTTGCCATATGTTAGTGGCGATAACTTTTCGAGAATGGGTTTGGTCGATCGCTTCGGCTTCGGGATGAATGAGTGATGAAGATATGCAATTTGTTAGCGAAGGTTGAGTCGTCTCGTTAGCGTGTTCTGTATAGGCGTCATTGGTCTCCTCGGTTTTCCTCTCCTTTTCTCTTCCTCTGACACGCCGGCGTCGTATCTCCTGTACTACTTGGAAGATTGCTACCGTTGTCGTCTACGTTTATGGCCCACAAATATTACATTTTTTTTCTAGCTAAACCGTGATTAGTCTCGAGATATGCATCCTACAACTTCGTGATACAGTGTAGCAAACCGCTATGTCTACATTGCATCAGCACGCCACGCCGCGCCGCAAGTTGCGCTCCCTAGCACATGGCTTATTGCGACCGGAGTGGGGATCGGCATCAGCGAAGGGACTCGTCCCTTCACTGCAGGGAGACGTTGAGGACTTCGGAGAGTACTCGAGGGCGGTTCCAGCACGTGTCGGGATCGGAGCAGGCGTGCGGAAGAACGCGCTGGCTTGAAAACTAAGCCACAACAGTTTTGCGATCCATATGGCGCCTGTGCCCACTACGCTGTCAGTCATTTCGCGAATGCTCAGATGCGATGTGGTGGTAGTGGTGGTGGTGTGCCAAGCCATGATTACGGGCGATGACACTACACTAGCCACTAGCCAATTTTGCACTCGTGAACATCCATCTATGGATGTATCCATATTCTAGGACGCCGGGCGTCCGCTAAGATAACGCATGCGGTAAGCGCTAATGAACTTCAACTTCATGCATCCTCCCACCACCATCCCTCCTTCCCCGCTGTCGGCCTCAAAGTGCAGAGGTCCCTTTGCCCATTATTTCCATCTACTACGCAAACAGCTCCAGACCCGACGACACAGTGCACGAGCAGAACATGCGCACACTATTAGAGACTTTCGGCCTTAAAAGGCCACACTGCGCAACATGCTGCGACCTCCATCACTCGAACAAAACGGTCTCCCAGCACGGCGCATTTACCCACGAGACGTCATTTACCGCCCTGTCAGCGTCTGCAGCAGCGGGCTGTGTCTCCTGCACGTTCCTCCGCGACGGCGCAAGGGCGTTGATCGCAGAAGGCGAACTGGGGGCAGTGCGGATCCAGACGGTCCGCGAATTTGGAGACGACGAGCACGAAGAGGGTGTCGAGCGGAATCCGTGTCGCACGTTTGTGGATGTCAAGGACGGGAATGATAAGTGGGTGTGCCTGGAGTTTTACACTGATGATGGTTGCGTAGACCCCTTTCCTCTCTCTCACTGACTCCATTGGGGTCTCTTCGCGCTAGTGCTGATGGCGTTGCAGAGAATGTGCTGGGAAGGTATCCTGTGATCTCGCCAGGTTCGCACATTTCCACTGATCCTGCGTCGGCGGCCTGTATTAGCCAGGCGAAGAAATGGCTCGATTATTGCTTGCGAAAGCACCACGCGAGTTGCGGTGCCTCACACACGCAGAATCTTCTCCCGACACGCGTCATAGATGTAGGATCCTCGACTCAGAATCCCCACTTATACGAGCCTGCGCCTATGGAGACCGGGCGCTATGCTGCTTTGTCGTATTGCTGGGGCAAGTCGAGGACGTTTACTACTACCTTATCGACACTGCGCGACAGGAAGCGCGGGTTTCAACTCGAAGACCTGCCTAAGACCTGCAGAGATGCTGTCATAGTGGCTAGAGCGCTGGGCATTCAGTACGTCTGGATTGACTCTTGCTGCATCATTCAAGATTCAGCGTCCGACTGGGAGGCGGAAGCAGCCAAGATGTGCTCTGTATACTCAAATTCGCTCATCACCTTCGCCGGGGTTGACTCTCCTGACAGCGACACCGGGCTCTTCGTGACTGAGCCGGATCGGCGTACTGTCGCTCTTTCTATAATGCTTTCTGAGTATGGACGGATGGGCAATCTTTACGCGCGAAAGATGAATTCGAGTTACAAGTTCGGTTTTCTGCATGCCAGCAGCCGCCCCATATCCGATCCTTCCTGGAACGGCATTCTCAACTCCCGCGGCTGGACACTTCAGGAGGTCATTCTGTCGCCGCGCCTGCTCTGCTTCGGCTCGTGGGAGTTGGGCTGGTGCTGCAGAGCCGAAACAGCGTGCGAGTGCGACCCGCTTCTCCGCTCCGATTTGCTCTTCCGCCAATCAAATCTCGCTGAAACTCCAATGACGATGTCAAACTTGACGAACCAGGCGTCCCAGGACGAGAGACTGTATATCTGGAAAAAGACCGTGTCGCAGTTTACGAGGCGCCAGTTGTCGTATCAAACGGACCGGTTGCCGGCGTTGGCGGGCCTGGCGGGTGCAATGCAGGAGCGGATTGGCGGGCGGTATGTTGCTGGGATGTGGGAGAAGGGCATTGAGACAATGGTGGTATGGTACTGCGAGAGAAACACTAAGAAGTATGGGTCCTATGGTTCCAGCGGGGTGCAGCTACCGATGGAGCAAGCCTATGCGCCGAGCTGGTCGTGGGCATCTGTCCAAGGTATGGTGTGGTTTGCAATGACGGACAGTTCTCTCACCTACAGCCCTCTGGGAAGTATTGTTGCCGTCGACTTTTCGCCGACCACTTCGAATGCGTATGGGCCGGGACACGGAACATTGACCATGGACGGATTCGTTCTTCGTTTAGGTCTATCAGAGGATCATCAGCACTTCGACTGTCACTCAGACATGCCGACCTTACCCTTCAGCGACATAAGCACCTCCTGGTATCCTGACCGCCGGCCGACGTACACTGGTATCGATTCGCTAATGGCTAAAAAGCTTGATTTGGCCTTTTTGGGTACTGCTGTAGGACACAAGACCGCGAAGAGTGAACCATACACGATATATTTCGCGCTCTTGCTCGAGAGAGTAGGGACAGTAGGATATACGAGACACGGTATCGTACGTGTGCAAATCATTACTAAAGAGACGAAGAAATGGTGGCAAAAGTGGGAGAAGAGAGGGCGAAGGGAGAGGGTCTCTATCATCTGAACCCCAGCAAGCAACGAGCGTCCTCTTTGAATTTGTTGGATCGCATCTCCCACCTTCACTGAGTTACGCCAGTTCCGCAATGGACTCTGACCCCCAGAAACCTGGATTGAATAAGGCATGCGAGCCCACTGAGGACGCCCTCGTAATGCAACGAGATGCTGAACTATGACGGAGCCAATAGAGGGCGTATACTGACGATCCCGGAAGATAGCCACGAGGTGACCAAATATGGAAAGGACAGCGGAAGTCGTGTGACCGGTGAGCGGTCATCAAGACCACCTCCGCTGCGCTTCGGTGACGCATTCCTTATCTATTTTCTCCTCCTCGATCCCAGACAATCCTTCCAGTGGCCCGATGAGCTAGATGCGATCAATGCATCCTTCTGTATAGCTTCTCCTCGATCTTGCTCGCGTGGAGCCGGATGGCAGGCTTGAGAACATGGTATCAGAGATGGAGATGATGGTCTTGAAGAGGTGTTTGAGTATGCTAGACATGCGGAAGATGAAATGTGGAAATTGGAGCCATTATGGAAAGAAGGCTCGTGCGGGTGCTGGAAAGACTGATGCCGCCAATATAGCTCAAATGGGTGATGCTCAACTGAGAAGATGGGCTGCGGACTTCTTGCAGCATAGCACGCTAAGATATCCGAAGCTGTCGAATTGCGAGAGGAGGTGTGCGGAGCGAAAGATCCATGATAAAATCCGTGACTACGCCCCGCCTACCTCCTGAATGACTTTCTGCAGTTTATGAATGTCGTGCGCGAACCGGCCTAGGAACAGGCCATCGACGCCTTCGACTATCTTCGCAAAGGTGCCTGGTCCCGCGCTGCCACCATAGACTATCCTCGTCGTGCCGGTTCGACCAGCGGCCAGCTTCCTGAGCTCTTTCGTCACATTGACGACGTGATCTGGGTCCGCTGGTTCGGCAGCGCCAATAGCCCATACCGGCTCGTATGCCAGGATAACCTCAACGTCATCGGGCACGGCAGCGAGAACAGACGTGACCTGGGGTTTGCACTCCTCGATAGCCATTCCCACAGCTGCCGAAGCAACGCTGTGATGCGTTCGCTCTCCAATGCAGACCAGCGGTATGAGCCCATTCCGCGCCGCAGCGCCCGCCTTCTTCGCCACCCACTCGTCTGTCTCGCCAAACATGGCTCGGCGCTCAGCGTGCCCAATCTCCACGATGCGCGCGCCGGCTTGCCGGAGCACTAGCGGGGACACCTCGCCCGTATATGCGCCCTTGTCTTCCCAGAATGTGTCCTGCGCGCCGAGCATAACAGACGACGGCTCCAGTATCCGCGCCGACTCCATCAGAGTCACGAAGTCTGGTATGACGAAGAGGTCTACGCGTGCGTTCCAGGCATCGCCGTCGAGCTGTAGGACGCCGCGGACGTAGGAGAGCGTGCTCTGGAGGTCGAAGTACATCTTCAGGCTGACGCCGACGATGCGGCGAGGGCGTGGGAGGGGCGGCATAGTTGGAGGGCGTGACAGTGGCAGTGTCTTGTGAAGTCGGTGATGCGATGGAGTGCGCAGCTGGACTGTTTAATGATTGACGTCGATGAAGCTATCGTCAAGGGTTACTGCATGGGGCAAACCCGGCGCCGGGGAACGACGGCTAGGCAGCGGGAGCGGTGCAGGGGTCGGCCAGGAACAACTCGCGGGGTATTGCTCCCACGAAGCATTCCGTAAATTTGCGGCTCGTATTTCAGGCGCTTTGCAGAGGTTCGGAGAACAGCGCTTGAAGCTCGGCTGTTCGCAATTGGAGACCAACCTTGGAAGAAGCGGTGAATTTACGTGGCGGCGGACGGAAGCATCGATCAAGCTTGCTGGGAGTCTTGGCTTCCGATTGTCCTCCGACTCACCAACTCCGCACTAGCTCTCCTCCTCCCACACAAATTTCTTCGCTACGAGCTACCTCATAAGCCTACGGAAGACCAGTCGCGGTTGATGCTGCGTGAGCTTGCGGATCGTTGGGCCCGCGTTCGCTACTTCGGATAGCTGGAGTTGTTTTGAGAGTGGCGGAGGTCGCGGAGAAGTTTGTGAACGACCCCGGTATGTCTCCCTACAAGCTACGAAAGTCCCCGACAGACTTTTGAATGGCTGAAAAGCTGTCAGATCAATGCTAACAGATCAAGGAACAGGAGGAGTGAAGATAATATTTCTTTTGTTAGATTTCCTTTGCACAACTCGCCACGATGCACGTCTCAGAGATGCTTGCCCAGTCGAGGGCAGAGGGGAAGCCCACCTTTTCCTTTGAGTTCTTTCCCCCCAAGACAGCCCAGGTAGGCATATGGAAGAACCTCTCTCCCTGAGCCGAATACTGACTCTTCGCAGGGCGTCCAAAACCTCTACGACCGCATGGACCGCATGCACGGCTTCGGCCCCAAGTTCATCGATGTCACCTGGGGCGCTGGCGGTCGCCTCTCCCACCTTACCTCCGAAATGATCAAGGTTGCCCAGAGCGTCTATGGCCTCGAGACGTGCATGCACCTGACCTGCACCGACATGGAGAAATCGAAGCTGGACGAGGCTCTGAAGGAGGCATACCAGGCAGGGTGCACCAACATCCTGGCTTTGAGGGGAGACCCACCGAGAGAACAGGAGAAGTGGGAGGCTACTAAGGGTGGTTTTCGCTATGCTAAAGACCTGGTCAAATATATCCGGGACCGGTACGGAAACCACTTCGACATCGGCGTTGCGGGATACTCAGAAGGCTGTGACGATAACAAGAATGTGGATCAGCTCGTCGACCACCTGAAAGAGAAGGTGGATGCGGGCGCTACGTTCATTGTTACCCAGATGTTCTACGACACCGACATCTTCCTGGACTGGGTGAAGAAGGTCCGTGCGAAGGGCATCGATATCCCGATCATCCCCGGTATCATGCCGATTCATACATACGCCGCCTTCCTGCGCCGTGCCAATTGGACCAAGTGCCACATTCCGCCTCACTGGACCGAAGCGCTTGAGCCGGTCAAGAACGACGACGCAGAGGTCCGCGAGGTCGGCAAAGGCCTGGTGGCGGACATGTGCCGCAAGCTCATCGACGCCGGCATTCTCCACCTGCACTTGTAAGCTGTTCTTTTAGCCTCCCATGAGGAAACTTTGCTGACCAGCAGCTACACCATGAACCTCGCTCAAGCCACTCGCATGGTCTTGGAAGAACTGGAGCTGCTTCCAGACGTCGAAAGCCCGCTACAGAAGCCTCTGCCCTGGAGACCTTCGCTTGGCCTCAACCGCCGCGATGAGAACGTGCGACCCATCTTTTGGCGTAATCGTAATCGATCATACGTCGCTCGTACGCAAGACTGGGACGAGTTTCCTAACGGCCGCTGGGGAGATGCTAGGTCTCCCGCTTTCGGTGAACTGGATGCCTATGGTATCGGTCTGAAAGGCACTAACGAACAGAACATCAAACTCTGGGGCTCGCCGGTGTCGATCAAAGACATCTCGGACCTGTTCGTTCGCTACATGGAAGGCAAGCTGAACTCGCTGCCCTGGAGTGAAGCGCCGATCACCAAGGAGGCTGAGTCACTCCAGCAAGATCTCATTGACCTGAACCGACGTGGATTCCTTACCATCAACTCCCAGCCAGCAGTCAATGGAGCCAAGTCATCTCATCCCGTCTATGGCTGGGGACCTCGCAACGGCTACGTCTATCAAAAGGCATACCTGGAGATTTTTGTCTCTCCCGAGCATATCGCCGAGGTCATCACCAGGATTGAGCGCGACCCTGACTTGACCTATTACGCCGTGAACAAGGAGGGCGATTTGAAGACGAACGCACCCGGTGATGGTCCGAACGCGGTAACCTGGGGCGTCTTCCCTGGCAAGGAAATCGTGCAGCCGACCATTGTCGAGACGGTGAGCTTCCTAGCCTGGAAGGACGAGTTCTACACACTCGGGCAGGAGTGGGCGAATTGCTACTCCTCCATCAACCCTTCTCGTTATGTCATTGAAGATCTCATGGATACTTGGTACCTTATCAACATTGGTAAGTCTTTTGTCACAGTCGGCATAACACCCGTCTAATGTGCTCTTCAGTCCACAACGATTTCCATGTAGAACACGGCATATTCCCTCTATTCGAAGGTCTTCAAGTAGCGAACATGGAGAAACCGCTCCACCGAACCGGCACGCCCACCCCGATTGCGACTAATGGTGATGCCGCCAGCAATGGTGACTCCGGTGTCAAAGACCGCAAACCGAAACTTGACGAGCTTGTGGATGCGGCGAAATCAGCTGCCTCAGCTGTCACTAATGGCCTCAACAGCCTAAAAGTATCTAATTGATATGTTATGGTACTGCGACGATATTACGATCTTACTGCATTCAACACGGAAGACCGGTCTCCTTTTGGCGTTCTGGCACGGCTTGCCCATACCTCGAACCCTATCTCGGCGTCATTATCACTCTCAACAGTACAGTTCTAATATGTCACTTTTTTCTTTCTCTTTTTTGGCGTTGTGGATCTTTGGAACACCAACAACAAAAAGGACCTGCATGCCTGCAAGGCACATGCATAAGGAAGGCGTCGATTCAACCTGACGACCGTAATGAGATAATGATGGATGCATATACTTGGAGGAAAACTCTGCCGGATAGCTTCAAAAGATACCCGACTCGCGCCCTCAACGGCGTCAGTCAAATCTACACCTGTTTCATGGACGTCGATGGGACGTTCAGCCTCGTAGCATCTGTCTTGAAATGCTCGTCCTCTTCTAGCTTCGTGATGTGCGCTTCAATTCCGCATCTCTTCCTCGGCTCGGAGTTAACTGCTCAATCGCCGTTACGTCACCATCTTCTCCGCATTACCCTTCATACAGCTCACACACCATCAACGCTCGATTAGCCTTCGCACCACTTTTAAAAAGAACAAGGAATCCCCGATACATGCCTCTAAGGCTGCATATACCTCACCCGTCAATAGCCGCAAGAACCTTCCAAAGCCGTGCTCGCCCTTTGCAAAGCATCTCTAACAACAACCACGACCTCGGAGCTTCGCGGCCGCGATTACGGAATCATAGCACAAGAGAAAGGACTCGCGCATTTCAACCGTTTACTCCAATATCCGCCGCTACCTCATTCGTCCGACATAAATCAGAACAGCGCAAAATGACAGACGCGACATACAACCCAATGTGCGGACTCTGGCAGCCAACGCAGCTACAACACCTATTCTACGGCGGCGAAACAGTGGCCAAGCATCTCGTCGAATCCCTCCCCAGCGAACAGAGCAAGGCGTTCATCATCACGGGCAACTCGCTCGCCACGAAAACGCCGCTCGTAAAGCAGGTCGAGGAGCTGCTCGGCGCACGGCACGCAGGCACGTTCTCCAAGATTGGCGAGCACGCGCCCGTCGCGCAGCTCGACGAAGCGACCCAGCTCGTCCAGAAGGACTCCAGCGTGGACACCGTCGTCAGCATCGGCGGCGGCAGCCCGATTGACTCCGCAAAGGCCATTTCGTACCGCCTGCACGAGAAGAGCGGGAAGTGGCTCTACCACATTGCTGTCCCCACGACGCTGAGTGCGTCCGAGTGCACTATGATGGCTGGGTATACCGAGTCCAACGGCGTGAAGACGGGTGTGAGGGGCAGGGAGTTGGTGCCCAATGTTGTGCTGTATGATTCCGGCTTTGCGCTGCACACGCCGGCGAGGCTGTGGATGAGCACGGGGATGCGCGCCATGGACCACGCGGTCGAGCTGCTCTACCACCCGACCGCCACCGAGATGCCGGCGCGCTGGCTGTGCTTGCAGGCGGCGGCGAGTCTGTTCGAGAACCTGCCCAAGTACAAAACCGATCCGAAGAACGAAGACGTCATCACGAAGCTCCAGCTCGCCGCCTTCGCGTCCCTCGGCTTCCTAGGCACCAATATAAAAGGCGGCCTCGGCCTTTCCCACGCTTTGGGCTACGCACTCGGTTCCCCCTACGGCATCCCGCATGGCATCACGTCCTGCCTGACGCTCGGTCACGTCGTCAAGCTCAAGGCGGAGGATGTAGCGGCCGCCGCGCAGATTGCGAGGCTGGTGCCGTTTATTGGCGAGAAGGGTACGGGCGATCATGCTCGTGATGCGAGGCTCGTCGGTAATAAGATCATCGAGCTTGTTAGGAGCTTGGAATTAGATTATGATCTGAGGAATTACAAGGTGGATAGGGATCAAATACCAGTGATTACGAAGAGGGCGACGGGGCAGGAAGAGGGCGGTGAGTTGTACGCGATGGTCGAGGGGTTGGTTAAGGGGCTGTTTTGACTAGGAGGGAAGCTGTGAGGGGAAGTGAGCGAGCGTTGTGAGTGCCATCTAGATACTCTCGAGGTAGCGATTCGCTTGGAGACATAGAACCTTCTATCTATGCTCTATTCATAGCTAAAATCACATCTCGAATAGTTGGATGTTTCATGGGCATATCAAAACCCACCCAATAGCGAGTCGCCGGATGATGCATTATGTGTACGCATTCACGTCAAAATCCCCAACACCTCACTTTGGTCAAGGAATAATACGAGCAGTTCAATAAAGTGTCTAGCTACACAGAAATACATCATGCCTAGTATCCGCCCGCGTGGGCGAAATGCAAAGCAACATAGACATATTACTATTAAAATTACATACGTACGTATAACGTATCGCGGAGCCATAACTTCACTACATCCCTTCATTATCTTCGTCCCGTCTTCATTTAACATTACCCGTCACCCGTCCTTTCCCTATCTCTCTTTCTTTCCGCTCCGACTCCCACTCCTCCCGCTATCCCTCATATTCCTCAACTTCCCTCTCCGCCTTCCACCGCGCTATACGAAAACCCGACGCTGCACTGGATCTACGAACGGATTCCCCAACTCTGCATCAGCGATAGTGTCGTCGCTGTCCCTGCGGACGGCTTCTTCGTCGTGGGTGCGAGGCGGAAGGCGCACGGGACCATTGGCTAGAGGCCTATCGGGTCGGGGGAAGGTCCGGAGCTCGGTATCGGAGCGGGGGTTTGGAGGCGG
Source organism: Trematosphaeria pertusa (assembly GCF_010094035.1). Classification (NCBI taxonomy): domain Eukaryota; kingdom Fungi; phylum Ascomycota; class Dothideomycetes; order Pleosporales; family Trematosphaeriaceae; genus Trematosphaeria; species Trematosphaeria pertusa. Next base: position 576,873 of record NW_022987231.1, on the reverse strand, counting down.
TAGCTGTTGGGGCGCAGCGTCAGGGCTGCGATTGCAGCGTGATTCCTTCCAGGCGAGGAACGCGGCGAGGAGCGCGAGGAGGAGGTAGTGCGACATCCTGGATGGAGCAGTGTTAGCCCACACACACGTTGTTATCAATCCCAGCAGACGGGGGACGGGGGACGGGACAGTTCCATCCCCTACCTCCCCTCCAAGCAACTCCCTCAACCAAAAGAAAGAAAAGCCCAAAACTCACGCAATAAACCCCAGCACAACCATCCACTCCCTCGCCGCCAGCAGCCTCGTCCTAATCCCCCTCTCGCCCCACATGCGCACGGCTGTGCTATGCTCCACCCAGCACGTCTCCCACTGCAGCACGCTGGTCCACGGATCCACGCGCAGCCGCGCGTCGAACACCGCGAAGCACGCCCACCCGGTCAGCATCCACGAGCCGCAGAGCACACCGACGCGCACGGGGAGGCCGTCGCGGCGGGTGTGGCAGTAGGCGAGCGTGCTGGTGAAGAGGAGGCTGGAGAGCGGGAGGATGATGGAGAGGAAGGTTATTGTACTGGAACATCATCATCGTCAGTCAGTCAGCTAGGACAATCCACACTCCTACGCGTTACCGCTATGCAAAGCAAAAAAGGGGAGAATAACATACCCCGTCCCCCTCGCCTCATCCAGCCCAAACAACCTGATCCCCCCATCCTCCGCCCCCACTCATCCACAATCAGCAGCGGCCTCTCCTTCTTCTCCCACCGGTCCTCGGTCCTAAAATCAAAGCAGTCCAGAACCGCCGGCGTCTGCATCAGCATCTTCGCAATCGCGATACCCACGGCGACCTGCGCGAGCGCGAGCAGCGCCGTGAGCCCCGCGAAGACGCCGGCGAAGCGCGAGAGGCCTGGCCATTTGCGGCTGCGGCCCGTGGGCCAGCAGTCTCTGCTTTTTGGGGGACGCGGAGGGGGCGTCATGTTGTGGTTGTTTTTGTAAGAGGATGTGGTGGGTGTGTAGAGGGAGTGATGGATGGAGAGATGATGGGGTGTTGTTTGTGGAGTCAGGGGGAAAGGCTGTGCGGTGCGGTGCGGTGCGGTGCGAAGTCGCGGGCTAGGGCGTTGTTAGTGAGGAAATATTTCGAAACCATGGGTCTGTGAAGGGAAATCATGGTTCGCAATATTGGACGTTCGCGTCGGGTGTCTCGTGTGGAAGTGCAGCGGACGCGGGATCTAGAACATCAATTCGTGAATGAGACAGCCCAGGCAGTGTGAATTGCCCTTGAGACAAAGTTGTTCAAAAAAGGAAAGAATATTTGACAGCTACGGGAAAGGGGCGAAGCTGGGCCTCATTTACAGCTGCGTACGTAGATTCCAGAGATATGTGGTGGACCCAATGGCTCCAATATAACCAAACAAATTACATCGCGCTTCATTCAATTATGAGAGCAGACCCAGTCGTCTACAGACGGCTCCGTGGATGGGCGTTGGGGAAGTATCGGTCAGGCAGCCGGTTGCCATACTTGTCATACCTGTAGTCCTCCTTTTCCTCAATCCAAACCTGGCGTTGTCAGCAAGTTACAGGACCTAGGAGTTACAGCAAGACTTACCTCGCGCTCATAGCCTCTGTTAGGCGGCACTATTTGGGGATTCAGCACCTCTTCATCCCCGAACCCCGGGTCTCCCCGAAACTTACGTCGGTAATCCGCCGCTCCCACGGGCTGAGGGGCTCCATATTCCGCGTACTCTCCGTACCTGCCGTACTGCTGCGGGGGCGGTGGCCTGCGACTGTTGCTCTCCATCCAGGTCTCCCGCTCCGGGACGCGGTCCTCAAACGACTCGGGGCGGCGCCCAAGCGGCTCGTTGAAGCGGCGCTCTTCGTAGTGCTTCTCCTCGTAGCGTCCTGGGCCACGCTCATAGTAGCTGGCTTCCACGTGGCGCGGGTCTCGCGGGTCACGCTCAACGTGCAATTCGCGCTCCTCAACGCGTCGGTCGTCGTAGTAGCCCTCATCGTGGTGCTGAGCTTCATATCGTGGGTCGCGGCCGCGCTCGACAAAGGTCTCGCGTTCTTCGTAACGTCGAGGGCCGCGCTCATCAACCCATGTCTCCCGCTCGTCATAGCGACCGGGCCCACGCTCATGCTCAACATAATGCTCTTCGACCCTGCGAGGTCCACGATGCTCGTGCTCAACCCACGTCTCGCGCTCCTCGACAACCCTCCTAGGAGCGCGGTCATCCCGCTCAACCCAGACCTCCCTGTCGATCCTGTCCGGCCCCTCACGCCTGACATCAATGTCAATGTCAACGTCAACGTTCTTTGTAGTGTGATGATGTTTCCCATGCTGCTCCTGCTTCTCCGGCTCCAGCGATGTCAAATATCCAAGCACCTCAGTTAAGCTGGCATGCGCGGTCGTCAGCTCTTTCTCCCGATTCTCCAGCTTCTCCTTCTCGCTAACAAGCCAGTAGACACGGTGTCGCAGGCCCACTCGACGGCCATCGTCGATGTCAGAAGCCACGCGCTCTGTGTGCGGCGTGATGTTCTCGATGGCACCGCGCACATCCCGCATGGCTCCATACACCCATTTCGCCTTCTCGGGGTTCGCTTCGAGCGCATCGTGGACCTCACGGACGGTAAGAAGGCGCCTGACTTCGTCGAGATCGGTGCGCACGCGGTTGATCATGCGCACGTAAACAGCATTCGAGGGGCCGACATCGCGGAGACGCTTCGCTTTGTGGAGGAACTCGCCGACTTTATAGGCTCCGCCGAGGGCAGCTGCGGCACCACCGAGGGAGAGCAGTTTGGCTGCTTCAGACTTGGGCATGCTGGGCGACGGTGGTGGAAACTAGCCGGGGAGGCCGGATGGGGAGAATTGCAGTTCAATTGATGGTGAGGGGGGGCATGCAGCTTCGCGAGTTGTCTGGCAGCATCCCGCGCTCGGTGGATGGCGCAGATGGTGGTGTTGTCGTGAGAGTGGAGCTGTTGTCAGCTCCTTAACTGGTGGCTGGCGCGCTAAGCCGAAATGGGTAGAACCCAAACTCCAATCATTGAACTGCGAATGGCAACGAGGAGATCACAAATATCAGTTCATAGCATGCAAGGCGGCTTTGTCTATCAAGAAGATTCGATTTATGTGCTTTGAATATATCGAAACGTCCCGTTGAGCGTCTACTTCCCATACTTTCCAATAAATGACCTGACCTTCGCATCACTCAAGCTCAGTTCATTTGCCTCGGCTTCCAGCAACTGCTGGTCAGCCTTTTCAAGCTCCTTCTCCATATTCCCCAACCGATTTTCCAGCTTCGGGTTTGTCAATTGTACCTGCTGGAATGGCGTATGCGAGTACAAAGCATTCAAGATCGTCTTCAGTTCACCATCGGCCTTGCTAAAGCGCTCTGCCAAGTTCTCGTGGGCAGACGACGACGAAGAGCTGTAGTGGTCCTGCAATTTCGTATTCCGTTCGAGCTGAATGTTACTCAAAGAGTCCAGAAGTGCGTCCACGCTGTCCTGGTTGAAGGAGATGCTTGCATGACGGAGAGCCTCTTGCAACGCTGGCGGCAGATCAAGCGATTTCGATGGTTTCAGCTTTATCGCTGGGGAAAATGCCGATTTTGGTGTAGATATTGTGCGCTTCCTTGCCGGCGTCGCGGGCTCTCCGTTTGCATCAGGAATTCTCTTTGCTGCTGCTTCACTGATGTGAGTGAGAGCCTGCTGGAATTCGTCGACATTCCTAGTATACGCAGTGACGGTGTCGAGGCGCTTGCCCATATATTCGAGCGTCGATAGAACCTGCTACTGTAAGCTTCGGCTTAAAGCCTGCAATGGGAGAGACGTACATATTGGAGCCAAGCGGTTCGGGTCTGGCTCCTCTCTCTATCCTTGCGCTCCTTCATACCCATGAGCGGGTTCCTCAACTGGTGGTCGACCACCATTTCCGCAACAGACGCTATTTGCGAGTGGAGATCATCCAAGTCAGCCTGGAGATCTGCCTTTTGTTCGCGTAGCTCAGCTTCTGGTGCATTCGCAAGTTCAGCAGGAGGAGGCTGCGACAAGCTCTTGAGGTAGACTGCATCAACTCTTGCTCGGATCTCCGCGGTTCTATAGGAGATAATGGCCTTGCACCACTGCTCAATGGACTTCTCGTCCTCGTTGACTGCGGGCTCGGCGACGATCTGTGATACGATACCTGGCAGGCGACTTAGAATCTGATCATCTGACGCGAGTCTATCTGTCAGATAGCTCTTCAAAGTTGCCTTCTCGGTGTCAATTTCGCGTCGCGTATCCATCAGCTGCTCATTGATGGTCGTTGAGATATCATTGACCTACTGTTGTCAGTCCCGAGAACATCGAAGGCTTTAGAAGTAATTACAGCAATGTCAAGCCTGGTCTTCTCTTGATGTTCCTTTCGCCTCCTTTCATTCCTTAGATGCTCGACTTCGAGATTCGGCTTGTCCAGCGCTTTCAGCCTCATCAAGGCATCCCGCTGGGCTTCCAAGACTTTAGACTGCTCCTCGATCGCAGCGGTTGAGCTCTGGAGAGATTCAATTGCCGACGCAAGCTCATGGTCCAAGATGGGACGGATGGGTTCGTCTTCGGCTTCGTATTGGGGGAGGATCCCCCTTTTCCTGAGAGTTTGATATCTACATTCTGTCAGCAGGAAGTTCGAGAGTCAACTTTCAAACCTACAGCTGCAGTTCCTCCTTCGTCAACAGCGTCTCCTCATGTAGATACTCATTCACCCATTCCGCGGTCTCCCTCTTCGTACGCTCATCCTCGAAAGCCAGCAGTACTTTGTCCAAATCAACATTGAGCTCTCGCTCTTCCAGCACGTTGAGCAAGTGGTGTGCAGCTTGCTCCTCAGCCATTGCGTGGATATTGTTGTTTGGTGTTGATGTTTTGCGGTCGGCATGAAAGGAGCCTAGCGTGTCCCGCTTTGTCCGGCGGGGCAGAACTACCATTCGCGCCGTCGCGCCTTCCTAGACGCGTTTCGCGACTAGATATATTTCTTTAAGAGCCTCTAAGAACCACTGCTTCTCCTCTCCCACGCAGAACCTTCAATATGTCTCCCGCCGCTCTTGAGCCCGTAATCGCACCCTCCGACGCGCCAGAACAGCCCAAAGAAACCACCACGAACCATACCGCAAAACCCACCACCACAATGCCGAATACCTCCCATCACGAAGAACACCAGTACCTGAACCTAATCCGCGACATCTTGCAAGACGGCGAGCACCGCCCAGATCGTACAGGCACAGGAACATACTCCATCTTCGCGCCTCCGCAGATGAAATTCACCCTCTCGCGCCCCTCCGCCGACCCCTCCCAACCGCCCGAACTCGTCCTACCCCTCCTCACTACAAAGCGCGTATTCCTGCGCGCCGTGATCGGCGAGCTTCTATGGTTTATCGCGGGTAGCACATCATCTGTGCCGCTATCAGAAGCCGGGATAAGGATCTGGGACGGCAACGGGTCGCGCGCATACCTAGACAGCGTTGGCCTAGCACACCACGAGGAGGGCGATTTAGGGCCCGTGTACGGCTTCCAATGGCGGCATTTTGGCGCGGAGTATAAGGGGCATGATCAGGACTACACGGGACAGGGCGTCGATCAATTAGCGGAAGTGATTGACAAGCTGAAGAACAAGCCGTACGATAGGCGCATCATACTGAGCGCGTGGAACCCGGCCGATCTGAAAAAGATGGCGCTCCCGCCCTGCCACATGTTCGCGCAATTCTATGTGTCGTTTCCGCGCGCAAAGGAAGGCGCGCTGAAGCCGCGAGGGGTCTTGCATTCGATTCTTTACCAGCGGTCCTGCGATATGGGTCTTGGTGTGCCCTTCAACATCGCGTCGTACGCGCTGCTTACGCATATGCTGGCTCATGTGTGCGATCTCACGCCTGGCACGTTTACGCATACGATGGGCGATGCGCATGTATACCTAGATCATGTGGATGCGCTGAAGGTGCAGTTGGAGAGGGAGCCACGGGAGTTCCCAACGCTGAAGATTAGCAAGGATGTTGGGGGGAGTATTGATGGGTGGAAGGCGGAGGATTTTGAGGTTGTGGGGTATACGCCGCATAAGATGATTGCGATGAAGATGAGTGTATGATCATGTGTATACCTACGTGTGTTTGACAGGCTGGGATCGGACGATAATGGTTGGATCTGGGCCACTTAGGGTAGAATACTGGCTTTCAACAGCGCACTTTTGTTTGTATAGATCTTTGGCGTAACCGACCTCGCAGTTCTCGTGGACTTAGTGATATCCAAGCTCGCCCGAACTTTCTAATCCACGAATAAGGCTTCAAAATCCCAACTCACGATTTCCAGTCATAGACGTAACACAAACCAAAAAACATCCTGCTGTTATGCGCCGCGATATCCGCCGTCCCGACCACCAGTGAATAACGCAGTAGCACCGCCGAGCGTGACCTTGAATCTGCCATTCCAAAAGCCCCTGGATGGCTAACGATACTGCCCCCCTCTTCCAAGACCAACAGGGCGACTCGCACCATTCACCGCGTCATCCGGGATGTAGAATCGATCAATATTCTCCGGCGCAGCAATCCCATTCCGCTCCGCAAACTCCTTCCAATTAAGCATGGGATTGTACCACTTCCGCGTCGTCACCGAGGACTTCTTCGGCTTGGACACGCAGTCTTTCCTGCGCTTGACTTCCACAAGAGGCCACTCCACCTCCTGCACATCGCCTCCCTCGCCGCGCACACACGTCTCGAGACACTGCTTGAACCAGTCGGGCGGGCCCTTAATCTGCACCTCTCCGATGCCGCGCAGCGCCGCGAGGCTCTCCAGCGCGAACATGAACAACTCCACGTGGTTGCTCGTGTCCCAGTCGGGGCATATGAGCACGGTAAGCGTCTTCAGCAGCGACTTCTGCTGCTCGTCGTCCGCGTGCTGCTTGATGATGTTGACGAAGTGCTGCAGGCGTGCTCGATGGCGTATGGCGTTCCAGCGCCATTCGCTGGCGTTGATGTTGACGTCGATGTGGATGCGGCGCAGGTTGCGCAGGAGATGCAGACGGTGGTCCAGGCCGAGGGGTCCAAAGATTAACGGGGAGGATAGGGAGATGGGCTTGTGGGATAGGCCGTCGATTGTGAACGTGAACGAATTCTCGCCATAGAAAACAGCTGGCTTTGGCGTTAGATAGGAAGTTTCCTGAGATCAGATGGGAGCATCGGGGAGGGTTTTGCTCTTACCGCGCGCTTCATTCGACACGAACTTATCCACCAGGAATAACGAGGCCCCGTCCTTGAAATGGAAAGCTACTGGGTACGGGAATCTAGCAACAGCCGGGAAAGCCCGCACCCTGTACCTCGTCCCCGCGTAGCCTAAAGAGCCCGACTGAAAGCTGACCTTGTCTATCTTGGTGAAGCTGATGTCCAGATTGTGCGGGAGCAGGTAGCGGTACACGTGCACTCGCATCTCGGCTGGGAGATCGAGAAACCTGAATGGGCCGGTCCAGTTGGCGCATGCCTTCCCAAGAAAAATGAAGTCCCAGCGTATGGATTTCATCGAGGCGCTATCGAGCGAAGTGCTGGACTCAGCACCCATCTTGTAGGCTATTGTGGTTGCGACGGGGTGCCGGGTGGAGGAATTTAAGCTGAGGTTGGTCTGCCAAGACTTTTAGTGTGCCAGAGCAGGCAGCAGTGGCTGGGCCTGCGGGCTGTGCAGCTCGATGCCTCCTTCACTTCACCGACTTCATTGTAACCCCCACCTTCATGCATTTCACCGGCTGAAGTAGCTCTTTTCCGGGAGCTAGTCGTCTTTTCTTCGCCGCAATCCGACCCACTCTCATCTCAACGCATCGTCGACTCGAACCCTAAGCCTTGCGCACCGGGTGAACTATATATCGATAATTCACAGCTTTGTAGTTAAGCGAATGTGTCGGCTCTGCTTCCAGATGCTGTAGGCGCCTTCACTGCATGCTCTCCATTAAACGTCAGACATGTCGGTTTCTGAGGCTGGAATCACGATCCTCTTAAGCTCTCATCTAGAACAGTGAGTGAACGTGAGCATACTAGCCTAGAGTAGCAGTGGAAGAAAAGCTGGAACTGAATTATATGTAATGTAATGAGACTAACTCATGATTCGCCAGTACGACTCGTACGACTCCTTAAGCTGTTCTAATATAAAGACTTTACTATAGATGCCACCGTACAATTCTACTGGATTGTCCACAAGCGTACACATACTCCTCCTTCTCATCAACAACCATATCGAAAATGCGGCCGCTCTGAGGATTGAAGTCTGGCTCGCCTATAGCATGTTTGAAGGAAAGAATCCGGACTGTACGCCATTTCCCCTGACCCTCCCCGCCCCTCTTCCACATTCGCACCGTACCGTCGTAGGAAGCAGAGATTATCGTCTCTCCAGAAGCTCGCGTATTTATTCCCGGTATCATGTGCGCAGCTTTCACCACGTTGGTGTGTCCATTCAAACAAGCTTCCTCCTCTCCATTCTCAAGGCTGTAGATCCGGACTCTACTATCGGAGCAAGCGGCCAGCATCTTGCGTTCGCCCTCAATGAACTGAAGCTTGCCCACTCCGCTGGCGAGGCGAAACGTCTTCTCCGTCTGACTCGTCTCCAGGTTCCAGATCTTGAGTACCTTGTCTCCCGATATGGATACAGCGCGCTTGCAGTCGCTCGTTACCAGGGCTGACAGCACCGCGCCCTGATGGCCGGCCAGCTCGGCTTTTAGCTCAAACTCGATGCGCCTGTCCGAGGCTCCTGCGTTCCGGTGCCACACTTTGACGCTGCGATCCCGACTTGTACTCAAGATATATTCCCCGTCTCCGCTAACCGCGAGCTTCAACACCGTATCGTCATGCGCTTGCGCTATCCCCTGGATCAGCTGGCCGGATGCGAGGCTCCAAACCGCCAGATGACCCTTGGTATCGCCGCTGAATACCAGGCCCGCGGTCTCTGAGACACCGAGTGCGGTAACTGTGCCTTGATGATAAGATAACGGGTTGCAGAGAGGCTGGAGGGTGGATTTTGACCACATCTGTATGGAACCGCCCTTGCCGCTACTAATGATGGAAGAGGAAGTGGAGGCAAGTGCGTAAATGTAGCGGTCGTGAAGCTCCGCGTTATTGTTGAATTCCGGGATCAAAGTGGGTTGATCGACCGAAGATGACTGCGCTTCCATGTTTGAAGCCATACCGCGGCCAAAAAGGAGGTAGGAAGTCGCAGCGACGCAGTGAATATGTAGTAACGTAGCTGTCCTATCGTGCTGCGCCCCCGGCTCGACTACGCAATCGGGCCATAGCACCCCGCTTTGCCGCGCCCTGTGTGACGTGTGATCGCGTCCATCCGGGCGGCGTACTGGGTCTCACCAACCTCACGCACAGTTAATACCACACTTTGCAACTTAATTATTACTACTAATACTAATACTCCTCCTTCTACCGTACCCCTGTCGTATAAATCATTTGCCAACCTGCCGTGGTTCGTCTCAACCGCATCCAGCTCTTCGCCTCTTTCCTAATCCGATCCTCCGACCCATCGGTATCCTCTGAATTCATCGAATATAGTAGCGGCAAGGGACTTGATTTCCACATCGGCGTATTCCTGGTCGTGAAAACGGTGGCGATAAAGAAGACTGTGATGATAAGATAGAGAGTTGCGGGTAGTATGAACCAGCGGAAGTCGACAAGAACAGCTGGTTCTTGGTTTATGTAGCGGCCGAGAACGTCTTGGCTTAGATGGTCGGTTCGGAAACTATGCTTGGTCAGAAAAGAACACACAGGCAGGGAGTGGTCAATTTGGGGAGTGGCCTACGCGGTGGTCAGGCTGTCAGCCACAGTCTGGATGCGCCTTTCGAAACCATACAACCCAGTACGTTCATTGGGGTCTGGATTGTGCCCGTTGCTACTGCCGCGCTTCATACCACAGATTGGCATTGTTTCTCCGGGGCTTCCGAAAACATCATGGGTCAGGATGGGACCCCATTCAGAGTTGTATCTGATGGTATCGCCATTCGAGTAATTGAACAACGCCGTGACGTTGAAGATAGAGTTCAATTGCATGGAAAGGCTTTCCATGAGTGACTCAGAGACGCAGAAGTCCTCATTCTCCGATTCGACCTTGGTGCAGAAAGCCGTTTCGTTGAACTTCGTCGTTTTGTACCACGCAAGGTTTGCCTCAGAGGCGACGATCGTGGTATTAGTCGAGAACTCGTGGCTGGCTTCCACTGTTTGTAGGCAGAATTGGAGACGGCCCTTGAATGCTTTCCAGCGCTGTGGATCCGTCTTGTTGCCACCGGACAGCCGATCAATGCAACCGTCATAATAGAGGTAGTATATCTCTGCTAGATTCGGTAGGTTGGTGTCGTTGCTGACAGACGTTTTGGGGAGGGGTTGAGAAGGATATTGAGTTGATTGTGCACTTTGGTTTTCCTTCATATACACATATGATCCGGACTGAAATATTGGAGAACTTTCCGCCGATGGGAGGAAGTCTCGCAGAGCTGCTAGGGTGACGTTGTCGCTATCCTGTATGATGTCCTTAGAGATGTCTTCTGCTGAAGAACAGAGGGCTAGAGTTTTGAATGGTGCCCATGAACACTTCGCTGTTGACGAACCTGCAGCACAAAAGGCTGACACAGGAGGGGCATAAGTTAACCACGTAAACCCAGCCCTAAGCGCAGTGTTGAGGTTCGTGTCTATTTCAATTGGTGCTACATTCTATTAGGAATTCTCGGTTCAACGTTTTCACCTGGCACAGTGACTTACAGGCAGTATCGTCAGTCGCTACAAAAAGCCTCGCTGTTGTTCCTGGATCCATGAATACGTTGGTTGAGCGCTGGATCAATGCATGACGGTCGTCCTGGAGCGCGACTTCCTTCTCTCCTATCTGGACGGACGCCTGGATAAAGGTGGGGAGTAGCAGCACCAAAACTGTCGCTAAGCATCCAAGAGAAACTAGGCGCCTGGCATTTCAGTGAGCTGAAGATCAATCACGGGGCCGCAACCCTAGTAACTCACTGTCTCCAAGCCAGATGAAAGAGAAGCCTTATGCTGCCGTCTGGTCCCCGGCTCGCCAGATCAAAGCGGTCAAGATCGACAGTCTTTTTACTACGCTGGAACCACTCCCTGAAAGGTAATCTTGAAATCAGTACAATTTCTTGGTCTAGTGGTTGTGCAGCAAGCAACTCACCACTTCAGTTGCCCAATGCAGTAGGATATTGGGACTAGAAGCGCCGATTGTGCGACTTGTGATAACGCTGCTATAATGGCCGGGATCTGAACGTGGACTTCGTTCAGATTCCATTGTTGAGGAGGGTTGTTCCGAGATTGGAGGAGCAATCCGAGTATAGTTGCGAATGCTGCTGTTCCAAGGAGAAAGGTAAAGGTCTCCCATCGCCAGTGCTTCCATAAGTGTCGAGATTCCCGTGAACTTGTGATTTTCTCCTCGGCGCGCAAGCCGGATTGCAGCCTTTCTGAGATATAGGGCTTCTTATGAGCGCTGAGTGGAAGTGCTTGGTAAGTGCCTTGAGGGGTGGGCGACTTCTTTCGAGCGTTGTGGAAGGCTTGCTCCGGTGATCCAGACATGCCTTCACAGAAACTCGAGACGTTGCTAGATCCGCAGCATGGGTCAGTGATCGCGACGACTTGGTGAGGTGTCAAGTGAAGAAAATGCGGGCGCCTTTAAACGCCGCATCTTTTCGACTGTGCCACATGGCTATTGATACCTTGGCCCCCACATGTAACGCCGCCCCAATCTACCCGCTGCCGTGAGGGGCTGTGGCACATGGCCTAGGAAAAGGCTCAGCTAGGTCGGAAAACTGGCTTTTGATAGCGCACTGCGACTAGGGTCATCTTTGAAAGTAGCGCGCACTTAGGTAGTAATGGTCGAAGTAAGGGTCGAATGGACAGGCGTTCCGTTAGGGATGCTAAGACGATGCTTGAAACCTCGGAGAAATTTCGGCGCTAAAGCAAAACGGGCATAGCTCGGCGATACCACTTGCGTGGGGTCGCGCAGCCACAACCTCGCCTGCCCGTACATCCTGGCGCTTACGGTGAGCCTTCAGATTCCTCCGTTCGCTGGCCTGTTTGCCTTGCGTGTGACACTGTTGCTGCAGAAGGGTTATGGACCGCCACCACCTTAGATTGTTTCCGCTCTAGCTAGCTTCCGCATCGGCGTTGGCGAAAGAATAAGACTCCAAAGAACGAGACAGGGATTGCAAAGGCTTGAAGCACATATTTAAGTCTAGGTTATTCAAAGTTAAAGTACCTATAGCTGTTTCTATTAAGAGGGGTTTTCCCAGACTAAGACCCAACGTTAATAAATTAACACGCTAGTAAAGAGCAATAGTAAGTTTCAAGGGAGTTCGGAACAGCGCTCCGTAACTCTCGAGGACATCATAGGCCAGATAGGAAATTTGACGGTAGCAGATCTTGACCCGAATCACAATTGCACGTTCCACTCGTCTTAATACTTATGGTACAGGAAAAGCACGCGTGGATTTTCCACGGCCCGGGGTTCCTATTTCAAGGCTTCTATATTTGCGGGACAGAGTGTAGTCACGGTGCAATAAATGACCTTTGTTTGCCTTATCGAGGGCCATTAAACAACGACTATAAGTATCGACAAGACTCGTATGCCCTCCTGGGACCGAAAAGTCGGTACTGAGTACCGAAGTGCTCTGAGAGAACAGCAGCCGCGAATTACGCTAGGCGGCTCACCTTCACACTCTTTTCCCCACATCACTTTCTGCACCATTCATGTGAGGATGCGAAGGCCAAGGTCAAGTGCGAGGAGCGAGACGTGAGGGACGCTTCGCCCCAAGACTCCATATTCCTCTAGAAGAGTGCCTGCTGTTCTTTCAGTCTTTGTTCAAAGACTGAATATAGGAGACGGCATTTGTACTCACTGAGCTCTTTGTCTTATTGTTCTCGGTCTCTTTGATGCATGGTCGTGGCTTCCTTTTCGACTCGACGCTCTGTCATATACTTGCAGCTGCGTCCGACTCGCCGGCTTAATCTCTTCTGACACTCAATTCTCTCACTATTACGATAATATTGACGCATTTATCATTCTAAGCTGAGGTTAATCCCCACAATGTCAGGCGCAGACGCAGACGCGAACGCACAGCCAGCCGAGGCCGGCAGTTCCCCAGCTCCTACCGTCAAGGTCCCTAGAGAAGAGAACCCAGGCGCCCAAGCATTCAACAAGTGGAAGAGCAGCGAGTTCCTCACGGGACAACATCTCGAGATCTTAAGCGTAAGTGACTATCTCGACATTTCAACCGAATGGTGGTCTTCGGCCGCAATAGAATGGGCTTTGCACATGTTGCGCCAGAAATTCGCTCACATCTCCGACGTCCATATCGGAACGTTAAACGACGCCTGGGCCTTGTGTCGTAAAAGTGCTGGCGTCTCGGATGAGCTTATCGAGAACCAGTTTCGCAAAGACGTTGAAGGCAAGGGCATAATTATTATACCGGTAAACGACGCAATGGTTGCAGATGCATTGACAGAGCGGGACAAACGAGAGGAACCCAGTGAAAAGGCAAAGCGAAAGGAAAGGAATGAAAAGGCTAAGACGGACCAGAAGACGCAAGAGGAAGGCAGTAAAAAAGCTAAAACAGACCCGAAGCAGCAAAACCAAAACGCCAAAATAGCGGACAGTAACCAGCACCATACTGCATGGGTCAGCGTCGGTTTCCACTGGTCCTTCATAGTCATCGACATGCGCGACGCCTCGAAGCGCACAGCCCGATACTTCGACGGCCAGGTCTCCGTCGACAAAGGAAAAATCTGCGGCTACGAGAAAAACGCACCCATCGCCGGACGAATGCTCTGCGGCTTCGACGACATGCTGCAGCTCGAGAAGGGCAAGTTCCACGCGCGCACGCTGAAATGGATTCCCGATCAACGGCGAGGCGGAAACGGCCGTTTCCACGGCGATGGCGGGCCCTGTGGAGCGTATCTCTTCGCCTTTATTGATCATCTGCTTGAGAATGTGGCGGAGACGTTCCGCGGTGGACTTGAAGAGTACTTCCGGGCTAGTAGACGGGCGCAGCGAAGGCGGGAGTTGGACTTTAGGCCGTTCCGGTCTAGACGAAAGGTCAGGAACGAGCTTTTTAATGAGAGGAAGCTGCAGGAAGCAAGGGGTAAATGGGAGAATGCTTTCAACTTGACGCCTAAGATTTTGAAGCACGTGTTGACTGCGGATATGCTCGACGTCCTTGGGGGCGGTACGCCACCATTGGGGCGTCCGAGCGGCGCAGCGCGACCCAAGCAAACTGGTGGTTCAGACCTCCCGAAGACTCCATTCCAAACGGGTCTTCCTATGGACAATGAACAGGGCCGCATTTTGGTAACGGGGATGATCCAACATAGGAAGGAGAACCCTTCGACTTATGGAGGTATGAGCGATGAAGAAGCACTGGAGCTTTACCAAATCCTCCAAGCCAGTGGGTTGGAGAAGAATCCGACCACCGATACTCCACCTTCGCTCCAGGATCTACTTAATCATGAGGGTGCTAAGCCGTCCGAAAAGCGTCCTCGGGAGGACGGGAACGAACTAGACGAGCCGAATAAGAAACCAAAGACGTAATCACTCTTAGCATAGATGTTGTAGAGCACCCGAAATAGGCTACTTTCTTTCATACTGCACCTTGCCTTTGTTCGAATAATCCTATTGTTGAATCTTCTTTCAGTCCTTTGTTAGCACTGTGCTCGAGTCATTCAGGTGTACAAGACGGATTCTTATGCCCGCATGCCCGAAAGGCACCGTATACCTTCTTTTCCACGTTGATTCATGGCCTTTGCTGAACCACTAGCATATTGACGTCTCCGCACCCAACATGGCCGAAGAAACCAGCCCAACAGTCCCGACCGGCCCCCAGGTCGCCCAAGCCATCCCACCTGTGCAGCATCCAACAACACGGCAGGAATGGCTGCAGAGCGCCTTTATCACCCAGGACGGCACGGGCACGATGTCAGTCCAAGACTTCCTCAACACGACCAAAGCTTCCGACCGCGCAGCTGCGCATTGGAACGACGCAGTCCTGAACTGGGCACTCGAGATGCTCCGAAGAAAACACAGTGAGCATGCCGACGTACTCATCGGGAGTACCAATATCGGAAGCGACCTCTACACTATCACGACTGCACCTTTTGAAGCTGATGGAACCACGCCCCCAAACTACCAGGAGAAGTTCAATTCGCAAGCAGAGCAGCTGAACAGCAAAAACATCGTTATCATCCCTGTAAATGACTCTTACCCACATAGCGGCGAGGAGCACAAGGAAGGAACACACTGGTCCTTCATCGTAATCGACAAATCCGCCCACACGGCGCGGTATGCCGACGGCCTCGTGCGCATGGAACGGCGACGCGGTGGGGAATGGCACATCACCAACACCGACAAGAACGCACCTGTCGCGGGAAAAATCCTGTGTGGTTTCGACAGCCTGCTTGGCCTCGAGAAGGGAAATTTCGGCGCCAGCACATTGAAATGGATTCCGAAGCAGAACGATGGAAATGGAACAGAGGATAGGAAGGTGGAAACGAGCGCGAGCGGGCCGTATGTATACGCGCTTCTAGATTATTTGTTGGGAACGAAGGATTTGATTGATGCGGATTTGGAGGAGACAATCCCCCAGAATTATGCAGCTGCGCATAAGGAGGCGCTGGGCTTCCGGTCTCTAAAGATGAGGGGGGAGCTTCAAAGGAAATTTCGGGAGGAACGGAAGAGACAAGAGGCGTTGCAACCCGAGAATGCGCCATACAATGTCACGAATGAGGTTCTGCGGGATGTAATGACGCCTGAGATTCTTGACGTGCTCGCTGGAATAGGTCGGGGTCCGACCGGTTCATCTGCCGCCGGCGAGAGTCGCAACGATGAAGGCGACAACGGCGACGATAGCGACGATGACGACGACGGAGGCGACCCCGGAGGTCATGCTGACCCGAAGTTCAAGGAGGACATTGACGCTATGCTCCGAATCAGGAAGGATTACAACAAAGCAAAGAACAACGGCGAGATCCCTCACGACATGACTTTCTCTGAATATGTCAGCCAGAGAAACGGCGGAGGTGAGGGAGATAAGCCAAACAAAAATGGTAACGGGAAGGATAAGCCTAGCTCTGGCAAGAAGAATGAAACCGGAGATAAACCCAACTCCAACGCAAACACCAGTGAAGGCACTGAACCACACAAGTCACAAGACCAGCAAAGCCGCCAAGGCTGGCCCGAAGGTGTCATCGAACTTCCTGACTTCGCCTGGATTACGAATCGGCAGCTACAAGAATGGCTGAAAGCCAACCCGGATATCCGCGAGCGAGCTGGGTACAGATGCAGAGTTGAGACCCTCCAGGCGATGCTGCATGCTAAGTTCAAAGGCACCTTTCGCTATGAAACGGATCAGGACTGTCGAGCCGTATGGATAGGCGATACTGCCGTCTTTAATGGTATGGAGCGGGGTAATTTATGGCCTACACAGATTCGCGCGAGGATGATGCAACACTACGAGCCCGAGGAGTATGCGCGTATGAAGGGGGAGGAGAAGAAAGAAGCTGAGAGGAAAGAATCAGAGAGGAAGGAAGCAGAGAGGAAGGAAGCAGAGAGGAAGGAAGCAGAGAGGAAGGAAGCAGAGAGGAAGGAAGC